>NC_065529.1:34592552-34655336 GCF_006386435.1 Epinephelus moara | reverse complement strand
ATAATCTTGCAGTTTACAATATATATATATGTATATATATATATTTATTTACGTTTATGTTTGTTAATAATTCCTGTTTATTTAACTATATATTTGTTAATACTATTGTTTAAATTTCTTATATTTTCACGTATCTTTCCTCTCTTGCAAGGAGCACCTGTAACATAAATAATTTACCCTCAGGGATCAATAAAGTATTTCTGATTCTGATTCTGAAGAGGCTGTGCAAACATTTATTAATACGGATATATGCTATACTTTTTATGTATGTTGTCAATTAAGAATTTCAATTCAATTAAATTCAATACAATAGGGGCAAATATCCACTATGGACATATCTGTATAAGTGAAAAGTGTAGATATATTGTATATAGCTTTTATTTTTATTTTTGTCTTGCTTCATTTTTGTTTATCACTCAGTTTTTTCCTTTGCCTTTGACTCTTAAGCTGCTGTAACAAGTTATTATCATAGAAATATCTTGTGGTGTTGTATAAGATGAGTGACATAAATCAATCCAAAGCCAAACTTTTGGACACATTTAACATTATTTGGAGGTTAATGTGGACATCTAGTGGTCAAAATGATGTACACACGAAACCCCTGTTCAAATGCTGTATAATCAGATTTCTTGTGAACAAAAACACACATCAGACAGGTGCATTTTTACATTCCAAAGTTAAATTTTATGTTAATAGAAATAAAAACTTTTCACTCACTTTATATTACAATGTCATACCATCCATATGACAACAGACAAAAAAGCCATATCCAGAAGTTATTTTTGCCAACTGATGTCATTTCATTGAACACACTCATGGAGTTGGTTTAGAAGCACAAATAAACAGAAACATCATTGAGCAAATGTTATGTCAAACTACATATGAAAGCATCTTACAAAGAAAAGTCTTTCAAAGGTGTTCTCTTTGTGCTTTACAAAGGCTCGACAAATCTGTACATATGGACGTCGCCATCGGAGGAAACTAATTATGCTGTGAACTTCTGCAGAAACAAATACAGCATTAAGTCTCAAGAAGTTTGCCCAGGCCTCTCTGATCAGCATAACAGTGTTTTATACTGTCTCATTTCACTTTGAGGTTGAGATACATCACACTCAAAGAGTTATTTATAATCTAGATGTCAGACAGCTGACTGTACAACACATGCTCGAGATGTCATGTTTTACAGTTCACACATCTTACACAGGACACAGGGCTGTTATTGCCTGTCAATGATGATAAATAGAAGAATTTCAGATTAACGTTACAGACCCTGACCTCACTGGAGCCCAAATTGTGAATTTAAACAGTTTGACATTTTGGGAAATACACTTACGTTACCTGCTTTCTTGTACTGTTAGGAGAGGTTTGCCTAGAGGGCTTTCTGCCAGAAAGCTATGTCTCGGTTACAGTTAAGGTTTCTGCCCTTCTCCATGTGCTTTTCTAATTGGATAAAGCTAATGATGGTTTAGCTGCAGCCGGTTAGCTTAGCTAAGCACAAAGACTGTAAACAGAGAAAACAGGTAGCCTAGCTTTGTCAAGCTGTGACATAAAATAAACCTCATATCATGTGCCGTCGGACTAAAGTAACGGTAACTATTCCAGAAGTCTGTTGCCTAGCAACCGCTACCAGCAATTAGCCTTCCCCCCCCGCATAGCTTCCCATTAATGGCAAATTAAATATATATACATTTAAAAACGGTAAATCTGAGTTTCGCCAATAGATACGGCGTTAATTAGTGAGCTTTAAAGTGGCTGGTAGTCCTGTTTTGTTAGCTAAGTACAGAGCCAGGTTAGCCGTTTCCCCCGTTAATAAACACAGATTTATTTATTTACAAGAAGTCGCCATTTTGTATGACGTCATGTGCCGCCGGACTTCTGTTGCCTGGCAACCGCTTCCAGCAAATAGTCTTCCCCGCCACATACCCTCCTATTAAATGGCAAATTAAAATATATATAGAAATTGAAAAAAAAGGGGGTAAATTTACGCTTTGCCCACAGATAAGACGATAATTAGTGAGCTTTAGAGTGGCCAGTAGTCATGTTTTGTTAGCTAAGTACAGAGCCAGGCTAGCCGTTTCCCCCATTTCCGGTCTATTTTAGCTAGTTGCTAAGCTAAACTAACTGACTGCTGCCTCCAGCTAGCAGCTAGCTAGCTACATATTTACAGTGGCGATCTTAGATTTTAGACTCTAGAGGGGCCCCAGGTGAAGAAGCCCATGGAGGCCCAACCCCCCTAGGCCCCCATAAAAATGCAGTCATTTCAGTCAAAAAATGCATTCACTCAGTTGTGCTTCATCAATAGCCCATTGGTTCGACATCCCATTAGTCCGACTGTCCGCGGTGCTGAACAGCCGGCGGGCGTATGGTGCGCCGCGACCGGCTTGAGGCGGAGCAGGCCCGCGGCTTATGTGTTTGTCACTTTCTTTTTCATTTTAACCCACACCATGATCTTTTCCTAACCCTAACCAAGTGGTTTTTGTGCCTAAACCTAACCAGACCTTAACCACAGGGCATCATGATGATTTCGGAACAGACTTCGGAACAATGAGTTTAATATGGTCGGAACAATGGGATGTCGAACCAGTGGGCTGTCGAACCAATGGGCAGTTCCCATCAAATGTCATTATCATTTGTTAAATAAATATATAAATAACACCATTCACACAAGCATCATAGTATTGGAACAACCAGCTCTCATAAGGTAGCAAGAGGGGGCCCCACTAAGAAGGGTTTTTAGGCAGTGGCGGTGGACTTTATAGACCGAATCACAGTGATGTCACACAAGATAACTGGCAGTTGTTTTAAATTGTGGAAATTTTCAGTCATTTTCAGTTGTAACTGCAACGTTTACAGGGTGTCTGGTTATTAGAGTGAGTTAAGTCAGTCTACATTTTGCCAACAGGTAAGTGCAAGTCTAAAAAGACAGTAAACAGTAGTATAGTTGTTTTAGATATTTGTAACATTAGAAATGTTGACTTTTACATAGAAAGGCTTCACTCATTTTCACAAAAATAAATTTAAACATGGATAAATGAAATTAGATAGAATGGCTGTTGTAGTTAAGACCTCACAAATTAAAATTTAAGACTATTTAATGACTTTGAAGGCCTTATTGTTATAACATTGGGACCTGTAGACACCCTGGTTTAAAGATGTTTAGCAGAACACAGTGGTCCAACCTATCTGATGTTTCTGCTGTGCTTATTTTATGTTCTTTGATGCTGTGTTTTCATCTTTGATAAATTAAATCTACCAGCATGGAAGTTATCCAATGTGCTGCTGTGAATGGGGCCGCAGCACAACGTATTTTAGCCACCTAAAATACACATTATCTCTGTAAGTGTACACTATATTTGAATTTTTGCTAAGCTTTACCTTACACACTAACCAACAGAGGCCTCAGTAGTCCAGCAACTCAGTGTTCTGCTAAATGGCTTCACTTCCCTGTTAGAACAGGCTGTTGGCAAGGTGAAGCGTGAAAACATTCTAAATATAGCATACACTTAAACTGATACTGATTTTTTTTGGTGGGCCTTTTTGTAGGTGGCCAATTAATGGATGGCTAACTAACTGAGTCAGCGTTTTCTCAGTGCTGTTGGATTTTATGTACATGACATGAGGATTTTAGTTCTTGAAATTAAACATTGTGATTCGGTCTATAGTGTCTTATGGGTGATTTAAGGGGGTTTATAGTTGTCAATGCGAAATGTGCAAATGAGAGTGGCCATTGGGGGCCCATTTTCCCATTTTTTTTGCCAAACATTTGCCTGGTTTGCCTCACCTAACTGCACCTCTGCTTATTTACCATACAGACGTGATATTGGTATTGATCCTTAACTCTAAGCCAAGAAAGCATACTTCCCAAAATGTAAAACCACGAATTTAAAGAGAGAGGTGGTAAAAAAAAAATCTACTTTTTCAACAGTAGTGATTTTTGGCTTCGTAGCTAGTCCACAAGGTGAGAACCCATTCACAGTAAGAGGTAACTTCGATAATGACAAATACCAAATGGAAAGATGCCAGAAATGCTAAAACGTCATATCTTATGTTACAATAACAATACATTATGTTTAAAATAACTTGTTACAATATCATAAAATATTCAGCTGAAGAACAGATTTACAAAATATGTATTTAAATAGTTAATCTCTTTTTTTTTTGTCGTCATGTTTAATTATTGTAAGGCGGGACATTTTTTGTTTTAACCAAAGCAGCAAGATCTGCAACTCCCCTGACCTGATATGTTACAAGAAATAAACATTTAACATGAATTTCACTGGAAAACATCCTACGTGGCATTATGGGATTAATCTAAAGACCTCTAATTCATTTAAAACCAGAAAAGAAGTATGAGAGGACAGATAGCTTTGACTGGAGTAGCATGCTGATGTCGAGATGTTACATTAGAATGGTGCAGATAATATACTACCATGAAGTAAATTAGTCGAGTTAGATACAGAAAAGAAGAGACAGAGTTTAAACTAACGGGTGACTAAAGGCGTCTCACACAGAATTAGGAGTACCATGAAATCCTTCGCCTGCCAATTTAAGACAGCATCACGCTGCCTTTGAGCCAAACATGTCATCTTTTTAATCAAACATGCAGTTTGTTTTTCACTTTAGCCTCTAAAATATTACAGGAAAAAAACATCAAATACAGAAATAAAGACATCATGTAATCATATTTGGAGCGTGTGGAGAATGTGTGACCTGGAATGTAGCCGTAGGCAGTTTGAAATTCACTTCAATTTATTACAAATTTAACAAAAGTGAGGAAGTAAAGCATCTTCCCTTTGATCACTAACGAGGGAGTGCATTATCATATTTGTAAATCCCTCCTATCCCCCTCTTTGCCGTCTTTAGGTCACACCCTGTCATTGAGGTGAGTGTGTCAGAGCACAAGTGGCAGCACAGAGTCGAGACGCCAGCCGGATACCTCCTCACTTTGGGGATGGTGTGACAGCCTCTGTGAAACCCGCCGGGAGCGTCGAGGCGTCAGGTTGCAGAACAGAATTTGACTTACGTAAATACTCCGGGAAAAGTAGGACAACATTGTAAATAAACAAAGAAAGAAAAAAACAACCCTTAAAGTGCCTCCTGTTCTCTTTCACAGACAAACCACTGCTAGTCGAGTTGTAGCATTTGAGTGTTTGTGTGAGTGTATGTGTGTGTGTGTTTGAGTGTGAGAGTGTTGCTGCCTTCTCCTTTTGAAACAGTCTTTGCTCTCAGTTGCTGTTGTTTCCCTCTGTGTGTATGTGCGCGTGCAGACGAGCTCATCAATGTCCAGGATACTGAGGTGGAGAGTAAGGTGGAGGGGCTGAAAAATAAGTTGGTAGAAAGATAAAATAAAGTCAGATCTTCATATACGACTACTTTAAGAATCAATTAGAAAATAAAATGAATAAAAGCCAGCAAATTCAGTAGGATTCATCCTCAAAAATACAACAGCTGTTAAAGGGAAATTTTGGTTTATTTCAACCCTCCTTCTATCGTCCTAAATTTGTTTCAAGTGACTAGTGACATAAAAATAATAGTTAGCATGTTAGCCGTTAGCCTAGATACAGCCGGGCCGCATAGTAGCGTAAAGACCTGTTAAAACGTAAGTGAACAGGCATACTTCAAGTGCAAAGTTAGTCCACTTAACAAGCTTTTTTTCCACGAAGACCGCCTCATATCGTTAGGATAAATGTCAGAGAACATATAGAGCGAGCAGCATCAGCAACCCACCACCAGCAACAGAGGGACTGGTGGGGACAGAGCACCTGCTGCAGCAAGTGAACATATCGTTCTCGTTCATTTGACTTGACCAGTGGACCTAGCTACATTCACTGTTGAAACAGGTGAGGTGACAGGCTTTATGTTCTAAAACCAGCTGCCAGCAATTTGACCTGCTGAGCTGCAGGTGACACCATCAGCCATCATTTGAGTCGAGCTCAGACCAGCCAGTTCACACTGCTGCAACTTTTTTTTCTGTAACGTTCTAAAACAGTTTAGTCCCGCTGCAAATCCTTAGAGCTGCTAAAAATGTCAAATTTCCTGGCAATAGGCCTTTCTCACAGCAGACATTTTGACTTGTCACAGTAGGAAAAGCACAGGTATTACTAATGACACCAACGATGGCTCTGCTGTATTCAAATGTTCCAGTAAGAGTGACAGTGAGCTAGCATGCACAATATCAGAAACCTGAAATCAAAGCAGCTAATGGAATTCAGTCATCATTATTTTCACTATTTACATTCTCGCTTTTCCCACTGAGACAAGTCAGAATGTCATGAGATGAGCGATAAATCATGAGATACTTTCCATTTAAGGTGACCTTTTCAACTGCTGCTTGTTCTAGAGGACAGTGTCTAAATCCCATGGCAAATTACTGATCACTTTGATAAGATAGAAAGCATTCCTTCATAAGCCCCTCAGTGGGAAACTAAATTTTTTCACTATGTTGTAAACTTCAGACACATGCATAAACAGTTCAGAGTTCAGTGCCTTACTCAGGGACACATCGGCAGTACCCAGGAGCATGAACTGGCACCTGTCCGTATTTGGTCACAAGGGTGTCACCCAAACACCCCGTGGCCAATTAAATATCCTTAAACAGATTTTATGGCAATCTGTGATCTAAAAAACCAACATCACTGTTCTTACTTCCTGCCGTTAGCAGGGTAAGGGCGTGTGTCCACAGAGCGTTTTTTTTCTGGGCGCCAGCGTCTTTTTTGATTGTTCCCAATGAGGCGAGAGTGTATGCTGCGGCATGCTGTGTCCTCCAGACAAGGCGCTTTCAGGAAACCAATCACATGGGGCGGGACTTCTCACTCTGGTAACCAAGGGAATGGAGGATAAGCTTGCTCGGGCCGTGTCTATCCCATAGACTGGACGTAGCTACCATGACATCGCCCACTAGTTTGTGGACTCCTGTTCTGAAGCCTTGAGTCCTGGGGTCTCATTTATAAAACAATGCGTAGGATCCATACTAAAAGTGTACATACGAACAAAAGCCAAAAATTGTGTGTGCAATGACAATTTCTACAATCAGGCTTCCACCTCACTATCTGTGTCGCCAATTTCTCATCTCTTAAATGTTTGTAAGCATGGGTCAAAGTTTCTCCCATCAAGTCTGTTTTTATAGATCACAACGTTTGCTTGGGAAGTGGCGTACGCCTCATTCAGGCCTCGTTTTGTGTGTACGCAATGTTTATAAATGAGACCCCAGGACACTATCAGCAGACAGCCTGTCATTCGAAGTGGCATGCCCTTAATTATATGTAACTTTAAGCCTTAATAAAACGTAAAGAGGTGAGTTATATAACAATCACCCCCGTACAGCTGTAGTTAATGAGGTAGTTAGCTATAGAAACCAAAACCGTTTCCTGCACCAGGCTGTAAACATGTTTATTTCTGCTGTAAAGTTGGGCATTTTAACACGGGGGTCTATAGGGATTGACTTTCTTCCTGAGTCACTTCTGTGTTGGCTTCATTTTTCATCCTCAGAGGCTGCCGCTTTGTCTCTCTGAGCTATATGTCAGACAAAAACTACCATAACAGAGACAGAGAGGCTCATTTGTGGAAGAATATCAGCTGGACTCAATATTGCTGGTGAGTGCTTTTATCCCCGTACATATATGCTGGTATCTTGTACAAGCTTGTTAGCTGTGTAGACAACCCTCCGTTAATGTTGCCTCATCAAAAATTGCTGGGAGTACTTTTTTATGAAGCGCTCCCCGGTGCCCTGCCACCACTGGCTCTCTACCAAAGAAAGCGCTATGTGCACACAGGCCCTAATAGACACAAGACGCACTTCCTGTGTATCTTGGCTCCAGCAGGGGCCACTTCACTGTCCCAAAGGCAAGTAACAGAGCCTGTAATTGAGACAGGATATTGGCACATTGATTTATGTGCATGTGTGTGTGTGTTTGAGCTTTTTTTAGATGAGTTTTTTGGTTGTTAGTGCAGATAAAAAATGTGGAAATAATGTCTAATGCTTACCCTGGCTGTATGCAGGGTCCATCAGGTGTGGTGGATAAGGTCCAGGCTGCATCATCGGGTACTGTGGAGGCATGCCAGGGTACTGGGGTGCCATTGGATAACCTGCGTGTGGATAGTCAGAGGGTCCCAGTGGTTTTCCATAGGCGTCATACATGGGCTCCACTGGATAGCTGGCCATGGGGATCTGCTGGGCTGTGGGTCAAAAAGTACAGACAGCTGTGAAGGGAAACTATAGACTCGTATGTAAATG
The DNA here is from genome assembly GCF_006386435.1 of Epinephelus moara. Lineage (NCBI taxonomy): Eukaryota > Metazoa > Chordata > Actinopteri > Perciformes > Serranidae > Epinephelus > Epinephelus moara. The sequence continues at coordinate 34,647,103 of NC_065529.1, read as the reverse complement.
CTTGGACGTAAAGAGTGGAGGTCTCACCATCATAAGGTGTCCTGCCCCTCTGCTGCCTCCTCTGGTAGAGGTAACAGCAGGAGCACATGAAGCAGCACACCATGGTCGCAATGATGGCCACAAACAGCAGGATGGAGGAGGCGATGCCGGCTAAAGTTGTGGGGCTGCGAGGAGAAAACAGACGAGCGCTTAAGTTACAAAGCATTTCCTTTCTTGCTTTGATCATCTCGCCTCGCGTCATTCCTCCCCCTCTATCGCGCTAATTACGACTCACTTTGGAGGGGATTAAAGCAGAGATGGCTGTGATGTGAAGCTTCGGGCTGTTTAACACAGACTGACCCTGAAATCACATCAGAGTTAATGACGTACACCCTGCGTCTCTCTGTCTCTCTCCACCACATCCCATCACCTCATCGTCTCGGTGAAGCAACAAAGCCCTCCATTTCAGCTCAGCCTCCGCCGCCCACTGATCTGATCTCCCACTGGGCTTAATAAGCTGCAGGTTGTCTGCTCGCTACTGGATGGTGATGGATGGTTTCCAGTGCTGTGGAGGGAAAGTGCCATGGTGCAGTCTCTCAGGTACGGGCTTGCTTAGTCCAGCATTATCACGACCACTCACAGGGGAGCGCTGATGTGAGAGAAGGACTAATGAGAACATATTACACTGTGGGGATCAATCCATTACAGTGATGTAATTGAAAGGCTCTTGCTTTGTTGAATTGTTTTAGTGTAGTACAGTGTGTACTTTGTATGGATGGATTTCAGTTAACAGATGCTCGAGGGTGCATCTCATTGTACAGACTGTGGCTACAAATTTCCTCCAGCAGGATGTTAAAGTCTGCCTTCGGAAAACGGAGGATACGTGATCCCTGCGGTGATGGCCTTGAATTGTGAACACAAACACTGACTCTTGGTGTCGAGTACATTTATAAATAAGTCATTAAATTAAAACCCCGCTGCTCCTACCTGAACTGGAAGAGCATGCAGCGCTTCTGCTCCCTCTCTGTGATCATCTTGAAGGCGTCCAGGCAGCAGTAGCGCCGGTGGCAGTTCCCACAGCAGAACGTTATGAGAGGGCAGTCAAAGCCATTGTGCCAGGTGCCATTTTTGTCCACGTACCACAGACAGTCCTCGTTCCCACTGACTGCGAAACAAAAACACAAAGTGTGAGGCGGCGTGACACTACGAGGAAGACAATCAAAATGAAAAGAAGTACAGAGAGAAAGAGAACGAAGGAAGCAGCAGGTCGGACTTCAATTTGTCCTCTGAAGAATTTATTATCCTCAAATTTGCCGACATGCTGTTGCTTCTGTTGTATCACACATTCTGACGTGCTCGCTCACTTACAGACACCGCTTTGTTCTGCCTTGGGGAGAAAATAAATATTTATTTTGAACATGTACTGGCTCTTCTTTCTTATTCCAGGCCAAACACAGCCGTAATGCATTATTCAGCGGTTCACTGTGGCAGAGGTTGAAAACTGATTAGGGGTGGAGTAAGGTACCTTGGATTTAAATGTCTGATTTTTTTTTTTAAGTCCAGGTATTAATTCTGGGGCTGTGACTAAGGATTTTTTTCATCATCAAACAATTATTTTTCAACCAACTAATCATTTGAGCATCAAAAGGCCCTAAATGTCTTTTTGTCTAACCAAAAGTCCAAAAACTGGCATTTTTGCTTGACAAAATGACCTAAACAAATCAAACCCACTATCATAAAAGTTGCTATTTTTGGCCACTGTATAGTACAAGTTCACATGATCAACTTTTTCCAAAAGCCAGAAATAAAACAAAGATCTGTGGTGTTTCTTTAGAGACTAAACTTCACACACTGACTGAGAAACATTCAGCATACTGTCGGTCATCAGAATAAATACATAGCGAGTCCTAAATTGAGTTGGAAGGAGCTGGCCTCATTATGTTTTCCATAACATAGAATTCCAGGCACACTAAATTACAGCCTGGTGAAAACAGCCACACGTGTGCACAAGCTGCTAAAAGTCACACTGACCTTTGTTTTCTCACATCTGGGAGAACACTGACGCACATAAAGTATCTTTCCCAATGCGACCTGACTGAATACTGAGAATTAAACAGCATGTTTGTCCTCAGAGAGCCACACTTGTTTGTTGAACCGTTGATTCCTCGAAGTGTATTAATGGAAACTCCATTAGAGGATGTCTGCAGCGTGGAGCCAAGATCTATGAAGACTTGGCTGGTGAAACTGTTTGGATGAAGTTTGGATGTTGACCTTTGAGAGCTGGCATCAAGAACTCTTATTGTGCCATTTGATTTAAGTCTTGATATTATTTATAAAATCTACTGGTCTGTAGTAGAAGTTTTAAACTGCTGTGGCCTCTTAACTTGTAAAATAACAGTCAAATAAAAGCAAAATAACAACTATTTGTCTGATATTATTGTAATACTGTCTTGTACATATTGCCTTGCAATGACTAGCCTATCTTTTTTAGGCAAACAGTGTTTAAGGCAATATTGTGTTGGAAAATAAAGGCATTTTTGTACCGTTATTCTTTCATTCTTGAACAAAAAACAAAACAAAAAAACAACAAAAAACAATTAAATTAAATTACGTTAAATTAAATAATAATAATTGTTTATCCCGAAACCTATTGTCAGGCTAATGTTAACTCGGGTTAGGAGTCACCAGTGGCCCTACACTGCGATATTATCTCAATATTTAAACCACAATACACAAACACTACTGCGATTTTAAATGTTTTGTGATATCCTGAGTACTGCGATAACATATATTGTAATTTATTTTATTAAATTTTTGTCAACTGCAAATCATGCACCCTAAGGAAAACTTTAACATCTGTTTTATCGAATAAGATAAAGTATTCAGTCCGTTCATCTCCCTTTAAAAATACTTATTGCAACAAAATGTATCTTGTGGACTGAAAAATGACAAATTTATTATTTTAGTTGGTTACCAAATGTTTAATTTGTATTTGCAACATTAATCATTCCTATAATAAAAAAGAATCAATACTTGGCACCTGTGTATGATGCACTACTGCCACGCAAATTACTGTATACTAAGCTGTATCGATTTTTTCCCCACCCGTAATGTTAACAATATACATAATATTAGCTATCTATCTATTTTTTTACTATTTAATTAAAAATATATTTAAAAAATTGATTTAATAAAATAGTAACAGTTTAGCTGAACAAACACACAAAAACCAAGGAAACTATAGTTTCCTTTTCAAAAAACAAGGATTATTTTGTGGACAGAAAATTAATCTGCAACTATTTGATAATCAATCAAACATGAGTCATTTTTCAAGCAAAAATGCCCAAAGTGTGGTACCTGCATGTTCTCAAATGGGAGGATGTGCTGCTTTTCTCGGTCTTATATTATAGTAAGTTTAACATTTTCAGGATTGTAAATGTTGGTTGGACAAAACAAGGTATTTGAAGAAGTCACTTTAGGCTATAGGGCAGTAGTGCCACAACATACTGCCCGTGGGCCAGAACCGGCCCACCAAAGGGTCCAGTCTGGCCCTCTGAATGACTTTGCACACCTAATATTGATGCACATGTGAAGGCTAAGAGGTGCCAGGTTTCAGGAGTTAAACCTGACTAGAATACAGTTCTCTAAAAAAAAAGACCAGTCATGTTTTTGTTACCTTAGAATGAAATGTTCCTATCAGGGAGCAGGTCGTTGCCCATGGTCTCCATGGACTATTATATGTGACTATATTGGCTCCCATGAAAACCTCCAATAAACACTGGAGGAACTGTAACTGGGAGAAGTTTCAGCTGGTTGCAGTCTGCAGTCCTCACCACTAGTTGGCACTAAATCACCTTAAATCTCACACACTGTACCTTTAATAGGTTAAAGGTCCTGAGTGAAAATAATTAACTTCCACATTTAAGTTTCAGATTTAATTTAATGTGATGAAAAAAAAACTGCATACATGTTTATAATCACAGTTTAGGGAGACGAGAGGAATCTGGAGATCAATCTGGATATGTCATACTTTTGGGACGATATTGATCACTGTGCAAAAATAGCGTCAATCAGCAGCTTAGGTCAAAAAGAATCTGTATCAGACTTATATCCTAAAATAATATGGTGGCTGAGGCCCTGCCAAAACTTTAAATTTGCGAATGGTTTGTAAGGCAGCGGATAACTTAACATGCTTCATCAATAACTTCCAATTTGGTGTGGCGGTACCACATTGAAATTGCATGTCTCTTATTTAAGACAACTCAGGCTGTTCCTTATCTGTTTTATAGATTAAATAACATTTTATAAATTTACTTATTTACAGTAAAACAAGTGTATTTATAGGTTATTATACTGTGGTGTTACTCATGTGGCCCACTTGATATCAAATTGGGCTGTATGGGGCACATAAACTACTCTAGGATATAATTAACAGGCTTTTCTCACTGTTTTCTAATGATTTTTAAAGACCAAACGATTAATCGATAAGCAGATTGATCGATAAGGAACACAGTAGTTAGTTGGAGCCCTGTGGTGAACAAATGGCTCCCAGCATCAGTGAGGACAGACACTATGAAGTGACGGTTTGGTGACAGTTACCAGGACTGAAATAAACATGGAGGTTAAAGTAAACAGCCGGGGAGCATCATGAGAACACGCTGTGGCTGCTACAGGACGTTACATGGAACACACGCCATCATTAACGGCTGTGATAAATCAGGAACACGCACGCGGGGCAGCCGTTAGCAGGGCTATGGAGTTAAACCGTTAGCAGGCGGCGCGCGGCCTGGATGGAGCTCCATAATCTTACCCTGAGAAGTGCAGAGGACGACGGTGAGCAGCGCCAGAGCCGACGCGATGAGGGACATGTTGCCCGCTGGAAATATCATCCTCGTCCTAATTAGAAACCGAGCGAGTGAAGTGGTAGAGAAGAGGTGTAGAATACACGGGGATTTAACGAGCTAACGGCCGTCCGCAGACATCCTGGCTCTGGAACAGCAGAGGAGACGGGACGGCTTTGACGAGCGGTAATTTATCCGTCGAAATGACACATCGCGGCTGTGACGCCGTTTACCCGGGATGAGGAGGGTGCTGCCTTCAGGGACCGCCTGGAAGCTCGGAAAAGATCTCCATCAAGCACCAGAACCTTACAGTCATCCTATGAAACAGGGATTTATGCTGAAGCAGAGGTGACAAAAATAGAAATAACAGTCTAAAAATACTGCATTTATATTTAAAAGGTTTTTTTTAAGTTTTATACAAACCACATATGTATTATCAGCAAAATGTTAAGTATTTATAAGTATTCATAATGCAGAAGTGCTCCTTTCAAAAATATTTACTACTCCTAGTATGTTCATGTTTTGCTACTTCTGCTCCTCAGCATTTAAGAGATAACATACTGTATTTATTTATTTATTTATGTATTAAATTTCATTTTATTCTATTTTATTATATTTCTTCCACTACATTTTTGTTGATAAAGTGTTCATACAAAACAGACGCAGCTTTTAAAATTCATTTATTTATTTTATGTGCAATCATTTTTAACATATTTTTTGTTCAAGGCATATGTTGGCACTGCTTGAGTGTGCATATGTGCGTGTGCATGTGTGTATGTTTAGAGTATGAATGAATGATATCTTATCCCCTCCCTTATTTATTTATTACTTTTATAATGAGTTCCATTTTATTCTGTGCATTTATTTATGTTGTATTTATTTACAAAAATGAATTGAATTGAATAAAATAAGAAACATTGTCCAATGAAAATATTCTACTTTGAATCGTGCAATGCATGTAAATCTTTTTATTTATTTTCATTTTATTTTTTTTTATTTTTTTTTTAAATTGAATCTTATTTCATTTTTATTTATTCAGTTCAGTTTTTTGTTGTTGTTTTTATACAAAAAAATGAAATAAAATCTAGTGGGAATATTTCATCCTATTTTAATGCAAATTCACTAATTTAAAAAAACTGATTTTTCATAATTTGATCTGATTGTTGATTTAAAATCACCTCGACCAACTACCATAAAAAAAGATGCTCATATGTTAATGCATCAGTCATAATAATCCTACACAACCCTATGAAAGTAGTCGATTTCTACATGATAAGAAGGCTACTTTCTAAATTTACATTTACTTAAGTAAATGCTGGACTTTTACTTGTACCAGAGTAATTTTACTTTGTTATATTTTTTATTTAAGTCATCTGCATACTTCTGCTGCCACTGAACTCTGGTACCAAGGGGCAGGCAACATCTGTAAAAATGTTTACAAAAACCCCCCAGAAACAACAAAATTTTAGCACAGTTTATAAATAATAATAATAATAATAATAATAATAATAATAATAATGAAGAAAATAATAGATAGAATACATTATATTTTAAGACTTCTTGGGCTCAAAACTACATCAAATAATATTTAGAAACAGGTTTAATGTGTCTATTTTTAGTGTAATCCTCGGATTAGCTGTTCTGTGTATTAGAAAATCCCTCCCATGCTCAATATATAGATGTAAGTCATGTTTTCGAGCAGCTTTGAATGCAGCATAAGAGGTCAGAGCGCCCCCCTCCCTCCCCGCTCCGCCCTGATGGAGACAGAAAGAGACTGGATGTTAACATGCTCATCCACTTCATACAGAAAACAGCTGCTCATCATCAGGAGCTGTTTTCACATGTGATGCACAGTAAGGAGAAAATGTAAATGCGTTTCCTGTGCTGGTGATTTAAACACAATAAAGAGGCAACAATAAGTTTTAAACATCTTTTATGTGAGGTTAGAATATACTGAATTGTTGGGCATCATAGAGACAACTTTATAGAGATGTTACCCTAATAAATAAACACAGAAACACACATGGCTTTAAATCTGTGTGAGGCTGAAGTCAGTCCATCTCTGCATCTCTGGATTAATGATGAAGATGAAGAGGAACAAGCAGCTCACAGCTCCCTCTTGTGGATCATCTGAAAGCTCCCAAAGGTGCCCTGCATCATATATAAATAGGTGTTTTCACTTGTGCCTGATGAGACCTACTCTTGAGGGCAATGTGGGGATGTGCAGACTGTAGTTTAGTCGCAGAGGATACACATTTATCATCTTTTTTAAACAGCATTTTGACTTGTCATAGCAGCAACAGCACAGCTGTAATTAATAACATGAACAATTCAAATGTCCCAGTGAGTTCTAACAGTGTGTGAGCATGCCCAACACCAGGACCAAACTGTGGCAGCTAAACGGACTTCAGCCGTCAATCATTTATTTACACCTGGGATTTTCCTGCTGTGACGTGTCAGTGTGTGCTCTCTGTAAAAGGCCTGTACACAATAGGGTGTGTATTTAAAATCCACGTTTTCATCCTTTTGATTCTCAAGTCCAAGTCAAACATGGAGGCCGTGCCTTGAGTACAAACTGTTAATTTATTTTGGGTATATCTGTGTAAGTTGTATTATTCGGTATATAAGGTACGTACGTGGGGTTTTGTTTGTTTGTTTTTTAGTATTTTGTCCACTTTCTGCTAACAAATGTTCCCGTAAAACATTAAAAATGAAGAGTATTTGGGGTGCCCAGTGGCTCAGTTGGTAGAGCAGGTGTCCCGTGTATAAAGGCATTGTCCCTACCGCAGTGGCCATGGGTTTAAATCCAACCTGCGGCCCTTTGCTATACTAAAAAATAATAATTACAAATAATAATTATAATAATAATATTTTACTAATGAATACCCTTGAACTAGATATTTCAAGTGGTCACTTTCATTCTAAGGCAGTTTATATCTTTAAGATTCATACCTCCTATCTCCAGCCTGACAAAATGTTGCATTAAAGGACCTCTGTCCACATAGCGTTTTATTTTTTCCCAGCACAGGCATCTTTTTTCGAATGTTCCCAATGAGGAGAGGGCCTTAGGAGAAGCGCTGCGCCTAGCATCCACATGGCATTCAAGTTTAAAACAGCTTAATCAGCACTTTATTCTACTCTTATGAATGAGTTTCTCCACAGTTGATTTAAAGCTAACGAAAATGCAAAAATATTGCTTATAAATACTAAAACAAGGGGATCACACAGAAAGCGTTTTAGCAGCTGGAGGTGGCTTTTTATTAGGGGCCGAGCAGCCTATGCTGCCAGGACCCTATTGTTATCCTGTTCTTCTTCTTCTTCTTCCGAGGAAATCATACTTCCCACACCAAACTTTGCACAAAGGTCCAGTCCCATGCCAGATTGCCTCAGCTGCAAAAACAGGCCAACAGTCCTGATGGTGGCGCTACAGCAAGCCTCTAAAGTTCAAAATTTTGAAAATTCACAACAAATCAACCATATGTGCTACAGATTTGCGCTTTCACCAAAATGTAGCCCCAATACTGAAGAAACTTTTGTACATTTAAACCTATTAAAAATTATGTAGTTCATCACTCTGTTTTTTTCAAAATCTGTGAAATTATTAAACCTATCTCGTCCCCCAATTTTTGCTCAATTGACACCAAACTTGCTACAGAGCATCTTCAGACTGTCCTACACAAACGATCCACACAGATTTTTGATTTATCGAAAATTGAGCCTACAGTGCATCAAAATGTTTGACTGTAAACGGTATTGTAAACATATACTTGCAAATTCTTGCTAAATACATTTTCAATGTTCATTAAAAAAAATGACAAAATTTTGGAGTCATGGTAGATGATGTTTGGAAAATATCAGAATTTTATCTCAAAAACTGAATTTTTTACAGCATTTTGAATTTCGTTCTCATGCGAACAATTGGAGTCAATGCAAAAATGGCATTTTTAAACATCAGTTTTTCACTTATGGAGCCAATAAATCATTGTTAAAAACAAATTACCAACATCTCCATGCTGTCTAGATGCAGTTTGTGTATTTTCGGATTTTTGTCTTAACTGAATTTTTGACAGCCGTTTGAAATCTGCCTTTACACACTAACAGCTGCTGTCTTGCACACAGGTGACTGGCTTAGTCAATTTGTGAAGCTACATGTGACATTTCTGTTTGCCAATTAGCTCAGTGAGATAGAGGATGGTTCTTGGTGTTGAAGATTGTGAGTTCAAGCCTCAGCTTGTGCAACATTTTCATATGAGAAATCTACCCAAACTTTTCATAAAGGTCCAGTCCCATGCCAGATGTCCTCAACTGGAAACACAAGACAATAGTCCTGATGGTGGCGCTACAGCAAGCCTCTAAATTTCAAAACTTCTAAAATTCATAACAAATCAACCATATGTGCTACAGCTTTGGAACTTTCACTTTGAAATTTGCTTTTCCATGGCATGGATGGCTACTGTCTGGCACCCTGATGCTTGGCTTAGTCAATTTGTGAAGCCACACATGAACTGTCACTTGCCAATTACCTCAGTGAGATAGAAGACGGACCTCAGTCTCAGAAGTTGTGAGTTCAAGCCTCAGCTAAGGCAGAACAGACATTCTAATGTGAAAGTCCTATGTTCAGGCATCATGCTATGTGGATTAGAGACTAATAAGGTTAAAATAATTATGATCCAGGCAGTTTCGTGGAGAGACAAATACTCTTTATCAACACTTTTCCCTGTTATCCCTTGTCTTTTTTCCCTGTTTATTTGGCTTAGTCAATATGCAGAGTCTATCCAATAGCTACTTTTACATTTTAAAAAATGTTTTCATCTTGCCTAATTTTGCCTAAAATTGCCCGGCCCTGACCATTGCTGCGCAGCAGCTATAATTATTGTTTGTAATGTGAATGATGCTTTTTGCTCGCAGTTTTTGAGTTACGACACACCTCGGGTTTCTGGACTCTTAAGCGCCTGGCGTTTTTACCAGAGTACTCTGAACTCCTCTGAACTTCAATTCAGAGCACAAACACCCTACGTCATCTCTTTCTTTGTCATCTTTTCCCATTGTACAATCAGATGACCTCCAAGGCTGCTCAGCCTCTGTCCAAATTGGTAATGTGTACTCCCCCTCTGCCCCCATCTTCTATGGTGTTCCTCAAGGTTCCATTTTAGGCCCAATTTTATTTTCACTATGCATACTTCCATTAGGCTCTATATTAACGAAATACAATATATCTTATCACTGTTATGCATATAATTTCCAGTTGTACCTCCCTTTGAAACCATCAGATCCTTGCAGCATTACTTCACTATGACAATGACATAAAATCTTGGATGGCACGAAGCTTTCTCCAGATGAACCATGACAAAACGGAGGTCCTTATCTTTGGCCCTACAGACATTTCTGCCTCTGTTACCAGTGCTCTTGGTCCTCTGTCTTCACATTTAAAATCTCATGTAAAGAATCTTGGTGCCATCTTTGACTCTGGCTTTAAATTTGATAAACAGATCAACTCAGTTGTCAGCTCAAGCTTCTTCCATCTAAGATCCATTGCAAAACTCATTTCTGATTTAGAAATTCTGGTACATGCTTTCATCTCCTCCCGATTAGATTACTGTAATTCCCTCTATACCGGCATCAACCAGTCAGCTCTGTCACGCTTGCAGCTCGTTCAGAATTCAGCAGGAAGACTCATTACTGGTACCAGGAGAAGTGATCACATTTCCCCTGTATTGGCCTTGCTTCACTGGTTACCTGTAAAGTATAGGATTGATTTTAAGATTCTTTTATTTGTTTTTAAAGCACTGCATGGACCAGCACCAGATTATATTTCAGAACTCCTCACTCCCTATTCCACCTCTCGTCCCCTCAGATCCACTGACAAATCACTGCTTTCCATCCCACTTACAAAGTTAAAAACCAGAGGTGACAGAGCTTTTTCAGTTGTTGGTCCAAAACTGTGGAACAGCCTGCCACAAACAGTAAGATCCTCACCCTCTATAAATATATTCAAAGCCCGGCTTAAAACCCTTCTCTTTGCCCAAGCTTTTGGTGCTACATCATGAGAACATTTACTGTCTTTAATGCTCTCTCTTTCCATCTCCTCTGTCTTTCCTTCTGTTTCGTTTTAATATTTTTTAATGGAATCCAGGCAATGGAAATCATCAGCCAAAGCATCTTACAAAATTTGTTAGATATTCATCCTTTCCATTGAATTTGCTCAAGGCATTTACAGTATGTATCATATTTTAAATCAGTCCAGGCTTTAAACAAAGCTGGACCTTATTTCTAAGACCTTTTGTATTGATGTTTTTAAGAATACCTGTGAACAGGAATTCTACTGTTTTGGATGATTATTTTTCTTGGTTGTGCATAATTGTATCCATTGTAAAACACTTTGGTCAACGATTGTTTTTAAATGTGCTCTATGAATAAAGTTGACTTGACTTGATTTGAGAGGTGGATCTTCTGTGGTGGTCATGGAGGAGAAACTGGTGGTTGCGGTTGCTGGATACCCAGAGCTATACGGCCTGACGATAGACTGCAGGTTGTCAGACTGCCCCGCGGCACGAGTCATCCTAAAATATGCCTGGAAACAGCCATCATGGAGGTGAAGCTCCCGGACCAACTGGTGGTACTCCCAGTGATCCACCCTCTTTTTTAGGGTCTCATGTACCCAGACAGATCTCTGTTTCCCTGTGCCCGACATACTATGTGCTGACAGCCTCTCACCCTCAACCAGAGCTACAGCAAGTACCCTCTGCCTCAACATTTTAGGAACTAGCTACTGATTACTTTTGCAACATGCAAAACACTTTGTTTGTGATTGGGGCCTAAGCAGTGTTGGGCAAGTTACATCCAAAATATAATACAATATATATTATTAGTTACTGTCAGTTGAAAGTAATTAGTTACATTACAATATTACTATCTCTGAATTGTAATGCGTTACACTACTTTTGCATTATATATATATATATGACTAAGCATTTAAAATGCTAAAATGCAGATTGTTGTAGCTGATTATTTACATTCAGTGGAGGGTGATGTAACATAATGACCGTGTAGGCCCCTAAAGCTACTAACAATTTAATATAATAGGCACAGTAAAGGCTCATGGCGCAATACAATAAGTAACAATGACTGTTAGAATCATACAAGGAGACAAAGGATCCAAAGGATCAAAGTCTGTCTGTCTGTCTTATGATAGAGATGCTGCAAATATTTAAAGTCTTGGCCTATTCATATGAAACAAAATAGAGCTAGAGCCCACTATAACATAACCTATAGCCTTATGATATGACAAACACACACAATCTCTTTTTCTTTTAGTTTCTATTGTTTCTATTATTTGTTCTACCTTGTCATTGCTGGTGTTCATGGGGATTTTGCTGACAAGCTTTCTGAACGCTGGCGATTCTACCGTTGATAGGGAGTGCATGTCTTCCACAATATATTCTGCCACCAGTCTCCTCACTTCTCTGGCTTCAAGAACCATGGCAGACCGAGAGAAACTTAACTTTTGTTGCTTTGTCTGTCCCGTGTGCTCGTCCTCTTTTTTCTTTCTCTTCTCTGCAGGTGCATCTCTCTCTCTCAGCTTAGTGTTAGCATGGCACCGGTCCAGGTGTTTCTTTAACATTAAGTTACTCGTGCTATTTTTTGATGTCGAGAGTTCCCTCGGTGTCGCGCATTATGTTTTTCTCCTTCTCTCTGAGGAACTGAAAATAATGGGTGAATGTCCATCCTCCGTGCGTTACTTAGATTGTAACGGGTAAAATATTACCGAAAATTTATTAGTAATGCGTTATATTACTGCGTTACAGCAAATAGTAATACATTACTGTAATTGCGTTACTTTTGTAACGCGTTACTCCCAACACTGGGCCTAAGACACCTTTGTTTTTATCACTTGGTCTGTTTGGAGAGGAGGAGACCTCTGCAGATAATTCAGCTGCCAATAAAAACCTCCTGAACAATGAACACTGAATGAATTCTAATCAAGCGAAGTTTCAGCTGGTTGCAATATGCAGTCCTCACCACTAGATGTCACTAGATCCCCTTAAATCTCACACACTGGACCTTTAAAAGGTTTAAAAAAAATGTACACAGTAGCAAGAGCATCTCAAGTAATCGTTCTTCCTGAGGGAAAATTACACATTTTCCCATTTAAGTTTCAGATTTAATTAAAATAGTGCTAAAAGAACCTGCGTACATGTTTATTCTTCACAGTTTAGGGAGACAAGAGAGGAATCTGGAGATCAATCTGGATATGTCGTCCTTTTGGGACTTTTATTTAGAAATTTTTTCCATCCCAAATTTTAATGGGTACAAGGAAATGACAAGGCTGTGAATCACCATGGCAACAGTGTGAATTTCCCAAATACCCACCGTACCCCGAGACACGATGACAGCTGGTCGAAGAGCTTTTCATTTCCTGTCAGAAACAGTCAACGTTTTTTGTTCTGGAATATAAGGCCGCCAATGTTTGTGTCCCTCTCCAGTCACAGATCAGGACGTTTGTTTTAGTTTGACTTTTCCTTCAGATCAGTGTAACGTCTCTTGGAAGTGTTTTTCATGTTGCATTTTTACTCTGTTTATACAGAAACACAAAAATAACAGGCTAAGTTACAAATAGGACATGGCAAACTAGTCCGTTCATATTTCATGGTTCACCTGTCCCACTGTGACGCCGCCACCTTTTTATCCAATCCTCTCGTCCGGGCTGAATTTACTCTAAAATGGCGAGTCCTCTGACCTTCTTCAGGCAGTCTCTCACCTCGTCATACTCCTTGATTAAACACTTGCAAAGTCCTTTATCCCGTCGTAAGTACGTAGAAACAGGAGTCATGGGTAAGTGCGTGTCCGTCTCTTTGAACTCTGTTTCCTTCGTCCACCAGGCCCATTGTCCCGTTCCTCCTTCTTCTTTGCTGTGTTGTAAATTCATCATGAGCGCTTTAGTGATGGGGCAATAGAGAGAGTTTAGATGAAAGAAGATGTGTCGGAGCGGCAGACGGCGGGGCTAGAGGCCTATAGACTGCAGGGTTTGTCTCTCGGCGCTGTTGAGGTGGCCTGAGAACATGCTGTAACATGGCTGCTGGGCGAATTGCGTCAGGAAGTCTGTCAGGTAAGCCTGGAAAACACAGGTGATACACCGCAGGTTAATTATAATCACATCAGTATTATTAAAGGGATCACACTTACAGGACACTGCCAAACTAATGCACATACACTTACTTACACTCTCACATACACGTGTTTAAGCCCTGTTTCCACCGAGCAGTACAGTACAGTTCAGTACGCTTTTTCCCCTTTTCCTCTGTTGTGGATGGTACCAATGGAACCGTCACCTCTTTTTTTGGTCCTCCCTCTGTTGGGGTACCTAGCACACAGATCTGGTACTAAAAGGTGGAGCTGTGGGGCGTCGGTGGCTTAGTGGTAGAGCAGGCGCCCCATGTACAAGGCTGTTGCCGCAGCGGCCCGGGTTCAACTCCAGCCTGTGGCACTTTGCTGCATGTCACTCCCTCTCTCTCTCCCCCTTTCACACTTCACTATCCTATCAATTAAAGGCAAAAATGCCCAAAAAAATATCTAAAAAAAACCAAAAAAAAAAACAGGTGGAGCTGTGAACACTGCAGTCTGTTGATTGGTCAATAGAGGACGGCCACTCTGCTCAGGGCTGAGTTGTGGCTGGTTTTGTAACCACTGTTCATACCGAGAGACACTCTCACTGCAGCCTGTTTAATTTTGTTCTGAAAATGGCGGCATGTAGCCTCGTTCTGTGGATGATTAACAGGGTGCAGACTGATAAAGGAGGAAATACAGTGAGTGCTGGACGGAGCAGTGAGAGACAACAACCCCGCCCACATTTAAGAGTACTGTTTGCAGTGGAAACGCTATGGTCTAGGTACCATGTCTGAAGGGTTACTTTTGGTTCCAAAGGTACCATACAGAAAGTGTTCGGTGGAAACGGGGCTTTATACTTGCCCATACTGACATAGTATCTGTATTTTAACTACTCTCTAGTGTTGTACATATCGGATCTATATCTTACCTCCAATTGTTAAGTCTACTGGTAAATGGTACGGCGCCTTTCTAGTGTTCAGGCCACTCACATCCACAGCAAGGCTATCATACAAGGTGCCACGTACTACTCACTTTAGACATTCACACACACAGGTGATGGGTTCAGTATCTTTTCCAAGGATTCTCAGACATGTGACCCGCTCTACCTCCTGAACCACAGCCACCCCATCTAGAGTTGGGTCGAATTCTGGTTTTGCTATTCCGGTCCGGTGTACAAGTTTAACAGGGTGTCTACAGGTAAAACCAACTTAAATTTAAGACTTTTTAAAACCAGCTTATACGAAATTTAAGACCAAACTTGCAATGGAAATACACAATATATATATATATTTTTGTGTTACACACATGTAAGTATTCTTTCCAACTAAACCACTGAAAATGAGCGGGAAGGAATAATGACAACAATTGGGTGACTTCAAGTTTAATGTAAAGAGAAAACAAAATGTCATCGCTGTCATAAATGCTATTTATTGGAATTCTTCAGCCTGTCCAATGATTGTTAACAGTTATTAGGTCTGTCAGGCTGGACAACTTTTTGTGGCAGTGTGACTAAAAATACACCCATTGAATCTGAATTCAAGACATTTTAAGACTTTTTAAAGGACCTGTAGACACCCTGCATCCATATCCATCAACAGTTTCCCAGATAACTGACTATATCATGATATATTTTGATATCACAGCATAATATTAAATATATATAGTGATAGATGATTTTCACCACAGCACCCCCTCCTGCTGGTACAATCTTCAGCTGAGTGATTAAACTGAGATCCTCCAGCTGAGGGAACGTCTCCTGACTCATGAACCCACACAGCTGCCTGACAAAACAATACATATGGAACTGAAAGTTTAGAGTACCTGCAGATCGATCTGATATATGGGGTCTTTCAAGGCATCTGGATCATCCTCCTCATCATCCTCGTAATAATCATCATCTGTAAGACAGGAACACATCTGGAAACTTACTGACCTGAAACAAACTCCTACTTTAAAGACAAGAAGAGAAACTGAAGACAGAATACGGGAATAGCTGATGCACTGGGGAGATACTGTACCGTATTTGTTGGAGGCGATGAGATCAGACAGCAGCTGCCCTGCAAGGCCTTCATCCTCCTCTTCATCATCCTCCCCCTCTTCCTCCTCCTCCCACATACCGCTGGAATCTGAGACAAACAACAGCAGGTGACGGAACATGTCTGCTGTCCTGTTCTTTAGTTTACAAGCAACTAATACAACAAATCTGAAATCTTACAGCAGGTCCACAGCTTCACCTGCAACATATGACAAAATGCACTGCAACTACTTCACACTTCATTGATACGAAAATGAATCGTCCAGCCCTACTTCTGATTTGGATATATTGTATGACCTCACACTGCCTCTTAAAGTTTATAGACCTCAAAGTTAATTGAAACCGGGGCGTCGGCCTTGTACATGGGGCGCCTGCTCTACCACTAAGAGCAGGCGCCCCATGTACAAGGCTGTTGCCGCAGAGTTCCCACTGCAGAGAAGCCACAAGTTTGATCCTCTTAACTGTGTTCATGTCCCTTGCCATGTTGCCTATCAAAATATTTATATTTTCTATATTTACCTTGGCTCCAGTCGGCTGCGTTCGCCCTGCTGGCGTTTGCCTCCACGACCGTCGACAGCTCGTTGATGATCAATTTAAAGATCTTCACTAGCAAAGGAATGTTGGTCCACCGTTCAGGGTCTGTGGAGGAGACATACATGATGAAGGGCACAAAGACACCGAGGTCAATGTTTGGTACATATCCTGATATCACTGTGTGGATTAAATATGATGTACAGCTGTCTCTATGTCATCTGCTGCCTTACTCTTAGCAGATTTGGAGCGTGTGCGGATGCCGTCCTCAGGGCTGTAGATCTCCTCTCCCTTCACCACGATGTCCTGGAGACGTTTGTCGTCAGTGTTGAGGCCGTGCTGCAGCAGCTTACAGAGCGCCACCGTGCTGTGGGAGTAAAACACAAAGAGGAGAAAAGTTTAAGGGTTTAGTTTGTAATAGTTTTGTAAAGAATGAACAAAGCAGGCTTGCATTTGTAGACAGCTACAGCATGATGTGATTATGTCCGCATTAGCAAGCTACTGACACACAACTAGTTTATAAACAAGCTTTGGCTGATGGTTCAACTTATCTGATGGGTTTACCTTTTAAAATGTTGTAAAATTATTACTTTTGAAGAACAATCATGAATAAAAATGCTGTCTGACCTGACTTTACCCTCGTACTGTCCGTAGAAGAGGTGCTGCCTGCTCATCCACTCCGTCATAACAAACTCCAGTGCAGGTTTCCCCGTCGGGCCGGGCAAGCTGCACAAGAACTCCAGCAGAGGCTCCAGCTGGGAGTGAACCAGGTGGGCGAACACCATGATCAGAGACTGCACGCAGAGGGAGGGAGAAATAATGAAGCAGTGAAGATACATCAACATATGAAAACAGAATATCAAACACATCAGAGACAGGTTTAATGTTAACATTCTCCCCCCCTACCTGCATGACACTCAGAGTCTCAGCTTGCTGCATCTTGCTCAGAATCGCTCGGAGGATCTGGTCCAGCTGTTCGCCGAGCTGCGTTCCCGCCCGAGAGATCAGCGTGGACACCAGCCTGCCCACGAAGGCGGCCGTGAACTCGGAGGTCCGAGGGTCCAGCAGCTGGTTGACCACCTGCATGACGTACCAGAGGCCGCTGTTCCCCTGCTCGTCTCGCCACTGAGCGATCTGCTCAAGGGCGACGGAGACGTACGCCCGCAGACATTCACCTCCGTTCTGGAGGAGAGGATGATGGTGACAGAGCAGAAGTAAAGAGATGATGAGAGGAGAGCAGTGCTGACACAAACTGTAGTTCAAGGAACAGTTCACAGGCGATCACAACATCCTCATTTTCATGCTGCGTTCAGTGTGCTCGTGTCTTAATAAGATGCAAAAAGTACACCCTGTGTTGGGTGTACCTGCATTATGGTGTTGTCGTCAGTACGTAAGGTGCACTGTGCCACCACAGGGAAAGCCTGGCACACCAGCATCTCTGACAGAGGAGGTTTGGTGTTTCGGACGACTGTCGTCAGGATGTCGATGGACGTCTGTGGTGCAGCAGGAGGAGGAGAGATAGAGTGTTTAAAATCTGTTATGAATCTCAGGAAACTAACTGACAATTACATCACAAAGCAGAGCTGATTATTTGGGTTTGGTCCTGTAACATTTTTAAAGTCAATGTGCCACAGTCTACTCACAGCACAGAGTCCAGAGGGGATCTTGTCAGGAGGAGCCTGCATGATGCTGACCAGCGTGGGGATGAGACGCATCTGCATGGGGCCCTGGCAGCCTTCTATCTGTGCCAGTTCCTTAAAGATGTCCTGAGCCAAGGACGCAACCACGGGGTCTATGGAGAAGAGAGGAGACAAGAAAAGGTACGAGACAATTTAAAATCTATGTTCATTTACTCAACATGTCTACGTCTTCTCTGGAAAGTCTGAAAAAGTGGGTCAGAGAAACGGATTCGAGTCAATCTAGAGACAAGCTGGAAATTTTTAAGTCTCAGGTCTTGACAATGTGTCCTCTATTTAACCTTTAGAAGACAGGAGGATAAATTCAGAGAAAAGACATCAAAGGAAGTTGAACTTTAGAATACAGTCTGATCAATATCAGTACCATTGTTATACTTCAGGAAAATAGCGATGGTGAGGGGGCAGATCTTGTTCTCAGCGCTGGTGGTGAAGGCCGGGTCGACTGTGCAGACGATGCACAGAGTCTCCATGACGAGGGTGAGCACCTCTGAGCTGAACTGGGCGGCCAGTTGGACCAGTCCCTCGAGGATGCTGGGGAGGAAGGGCTGAAGGACGTGGGTGCTCTCTGACAGCTTCAGCTGATCACAGTACCTGAGAATGACACGACGTCAGTGAACAGACAGTAACCACCAAACATCTTAATGATCACTTAGCGACCTTTTCAAACTCTTACAATGCTCACTAAAAGTTTAACATTAAATTTTCATGCATATCATGTCCACATGTTTTGGTGCTGCCCATCACTTGTTAACTTTTGGGAAGATATTTTCAACACAATTTGAACCATATTCTCTCACTGCGCTAGTTTTAACCTGCATAAAACTGGAAAAAATCAGACATACTCTCAAAGGATCTAATTCTCTGCAACATGGACACCCTTATGTCTTTTATCTATGCATACTTTCAGCATGAGCACTGAGAAGATCCAGGTGTTTCGATGCGGTCACACACTAACAGTCTGACCTGCAGTTTCTGGCGTTCAGATACAGTCGTTCAGCTCTCTGTCTTAGATCATATGATAATAAGAACACTCAGTTTGGGTGGCAGCACGGTTAGAAACAGTTAAGAAGACAGCTCGCTCACCCCCAGATGGCCCTGACCGCGGAGATGCGGACGGAGGGCGGCTGGCTGTCGTGGAGACCGCTGACGGTGGCCTGGAGGAACTGCTGGATGAGCTCAGGAGACATGGCTGCTGTGAAGCGACTGGCCGCCCACAGAGCCCGGCCGAGGAGGAACGGAGACGCCGCTGGTAAAGAAAAACAGAAACAAGAGATGGCGGTGAAGTGAAAAAAATGAGATATTATTAGAGTTATTAGATAATAAAGTACTGTAGAAATCCATTATGTGCCTTGTCAAAACTATTTTATATACTGTCATTAACAAGTGCTTTAACATTATTGTCAATTTGTGTGTAAAAAGAATCAATAAACAAAGTTCATAAAAAAGGGAAAAATACTATTTTATTTTTGACAGTAAACTGATCACTGTACACTTCAGAGAGTTGGTAAATTTTGAAGGTCTTCTTTCTGTGTTGTTGATCACATCTAAGGTCAGTGTAGGACTCACCTGCCAGGTTGAGGTCGGCGAGGATAACGCTGGCCAGGAAACCGTGCATGTCAAACTGGATACGACCGTTTTTCACATTCTCTGTGATGATGGTTTTGACAGAGCCGAGCGCCAACATGCAGGCTTCATGGATCTTCCACCTGGTTGAGAAAAACACAAACAGTATTTTTCCGATGCCCCTGTCGCTGACGGGCCACAAACTACGGTGACGTGAAAATTTGAATGGCCCTATCTAGAGCCAGTGTTTGGTTTGTCTGTTCTGCGCTACTGTAGAAACAACATGGTGACCTCATGGTGACGGACGAGGACCTGCTCTCTATGTAGATATAAACAGTTCATTCTGAGCTAAGGAAAACACAACAACTCTTATTTCCAGGTGATTATACACTAAAGAAAACATACATAATATATTCTATTCCTGCCAATATATTTCCCCTAAATCCGACACACTGGACCTTTAAAAGCACAGATGGCAGTTATTCACATTTAACTTAATCTTGCCAAGTCATGCTTGGTCCTCAGTGACCTCTGTTACAGCAGGAATGTGGCTCAGGCACTGAGATGTCGTCAGATACAGAAGTGTTGGTGTAGAGTTTCTCCTCACCAGTGCTCGTTGCCGCTGTTCTTGGCCTGCTCTGCCTCCTGGAGGTGTCTGGTCGCTGCCGCTGCCAGCGCTGCTGCGCTCTCATTCTGAAACTCTGCAGCAACAGCCTGCGAGCACAGGTCAAAGGTCACCATCATTAAGCACCACACACAAAGCGAGTCGATGAGCAAAGAGCTGCTGTGAAGACGACTGCAAACTTATAAATGTGTTTCTGACCCCTGTTTTACATGTGACAGCACCACTCAGCAATCTTATGATTCAACACTGCACAGAAACATCACTGCTCATAAGTAAACAACTATTTACAGGCGTTTTTTAAGGAGCAGGGCAACGTGGGTCAACATACGCCTCGAGTGTTCGCGGAGGCTGAATGTGTAGGAGAGGAAGAAGGAGAACAAGAAGGCGTGTTTGTCCAGGACGATGTGTAGAAACATTATTAGACCAGACTGTGACTGGAACTTGTTTATCATAAATAAAGACTGACAGATGGAAACCAAACATGTTAGATGTAACAGCACCGTCACATACCTTTTTAGGCTAAAGGTGATTTTAAGGAACTCACTCAGTTATACAGACTTCTCAAAGAATTAAGAAAGCACAAGCTGTAGCAAAGGTTGTTTGGTCCGTTGCATTCTTCACACAGATTTCTTGTGAATTTAGAAAAGGAGGTTTTTAGGGTTTCCTCTCACCAGCAGCAGGTCCTGAGCAGAGATCCTGACGGAGTAGGAGAAAGTGTCGTCATCCTCATCCTCCACAAACTGCTGGGGGTTCGCTGTCCACACTTTGATCTGAAGAAACAAGACGGCAAATGACAGTGAATCATGTACATAATATAAATACACCAGTCCAGTGCTCATCGAAAATGTGTCTGTTCAGGCAGGTTGCGTGGCCTGTGGTATTACTGCTCATCAAAAGATCTTCACACTTGACGCTGTGCTTCTTTGGGTCCTAAGCAATACACCTGCCATGACATAGTTACGTCCCCTCGCATTGCTAAAGTATATGTGTCATTTTCTAACAAGAGAAACAAATTTGAACATTTGAATAGTTACAGTACTGGTGCTTAAAATGTCTGAGTTTGCTAAAGCGTACCATCACTGATCTCTCTGTCTTCTTCTGTGGAGAAAGTGCCTATCATCCTCATTCTGTCTACCCTTTTCTGCCACTCTCTAGCTGCACTGTAATGAAGGCAATAAAACATTCCACATCACATCACATCCGCTCTGCATCCGTCGCGTCCTTACTGTATCCATGGCGTTGAGTTAATCCCTCACCTGGTCCTCAGTGATCTGCATGTACAGGATGATGTAGTAGATGAGTTCGGGCAGGGCTTTCTTCACCGTGCTCTTGAACTTGTTGTTCTCCAGCAGCGTGTGGACGAACTCAAAGATGCTGAACACCAGGTTCTCAAAACCCAAAACCTCACCTGCAGAAATGAGCCAACGACATCAGAAGATTAAAAAAGGTGCCTCGAAATCAACACGTTCATCACATGGACTGCTGCAGTGAAAGCATCCTGCTCACCATCTGAGTCTACAGGGTCGTCCACTTCCTCTGTGTAGTTCACCTCTGTCCTCACGTAAGTAAACATCTGGTTAAGGAATACTGTTAGATTTCAGTCTTTGTCTCAACATGAGAGTGTTTTGATGTTGCTGAGTAAGCGGGTGTCTCCCGTAAACCAGGCCAAGCTGCTGCATTGAGGTGGATTAGTGGTCTAGAGAGGATGTTCTGCAACCAAAAGGCCACAAACTCGTGTCTCACATGTGCCCAAAAGGAAGTAAAACCTCTGGTTATATATCATGTTTTCATCCCAGATGGAAGCTGCTCTCACTTCCTGGTCTGAACACAGCTTTTAAATCACAGACAGCAGCAGATATTACAGCATGAAATCAGCTGATACACAGTCTGGCATTGTAAAGGATATAAAGCTGCACTCTCAGTCAGTGTGTTCCACACGATGGGTAATATCTGCTGCATGGAGGACACCATGGGTTTGGGGAAGTTCTTCACCAATGCTGTCACAGCCTGAGAGAGAGGATGAGAAGAAGAAGAAGAAATATAGATTTAAATCGCAGACAGTTTGTTTGGTCTGTAGAGCAGAGTCCTGCATCGGGTCAGGAGCACTGATCAGCACATGGTTATTACAGGCTTTGCTGTTTCAGGTCGGGCTGCAGATCTTGTGTCACAGAACTAAATGGTCTTATGTGCGTCACAGTTTCAGTTCAGCAGATCTGGAAAATCAGAGCCATGCAGGACTTTGCTGTGGAGTCTCTCACCTTGAGGACCTCCATCTTGAGACCGCTATCAGACGAGGGTCCATCGGGCATCTGTAGAGCCTGCACAAACGCTTCTGTGAACTGCTGCACCACGGGGAAAATCAACGCTTTGGCTGCACCCTACACTCACACACACGCACACACAGAAGAGGTACAGTTACATTAAATTATTAATTACTATTTTTATGTCCATGTCACTTCCTTTCTGTAAAACAGGACACTTTCAGAAAAACTGATTTAAATGAATCCCCAGTCTGTCCTCTGTAAATGATCAGCTGCAGCTCAATCAGATTCAACATTTTCCATGTCGAAAGAGATTTAATTAAAGTAAAAGAGCTCCATTATACAATTAATTCAAACTAAATTTATTATGTAATGATTTATATAACATCTGACAGAAAACCATCACGTCTGATTGTGACCGTCTCACCTTCTCCAGCTCTTCAATAGCACAGATGAGGTTGGCACAGGTGGTGAAAATCTCCACAGCTCTGGATCGGGTACGAATACTGTACACCTGCGACAGTTAATAGACATTAAAACACAGTGCGACTCTCAACTAAGCCCATCATCTCCTTTTTTAAAACACAGAAACACTGTATAGTGCTAACAAATGTACAGTTTAACACTCTAGTTGTCGAGCAGAGATGAGAGTCGCATCAGTACCTCGGCCATGGTGAAGATCTTGTACATTTCAGGTAAGATGACTGGAGCCACCAGCGGCATCTGTGTATCAGTCACCTCCCGAGTAAACTCTGGACAACACAGACAACAGGTTGTTACATAACATTTACACATTCGCACGTTTCAAAGGGAGAGTTTCTACCTCAGGTGTTTACTTCTTTAAAGCAGGAGTTAACAAAACATGCAAGAAGTGAAACGCAGACAAATAGGAAAGGTTTGTGAGAGCTTAGGGAATAAAAAATGAGGGTGTGTAAACAAATATATGTTAGAGCTCTGGAAAATGATGGTGTGGTAAACATTTTTAAGTTAAAACAGAGTTTAAAATAAATGCAGCTCGCATGTTTTCCAACTTTAAAGGAGCTGTATGTGACATTCGCAGCATATCTATGATTCAGAGTCTGAGCCAGGATTGCCTCTTTTACACTGCCCGTTCAAGGCGGGAATATCACTCTGTCATGCCACCATGCCCCTTCTGTGCATAAGGTACAATTGTGGAATGGGGAGACAGAGTGGTCTCGCCTTTAAGCCACCACAGGAGGGAGTAACAGCGCCGAAACAGTGTCTGTATAAACAGAACAGGCAGCAGGGCAGCAGGGCAGCAGGATGGGAGTGATGTTTTGACCACGTGTTAACGTGTGCGACCCATCACAGGATATTTAAAAAGTAGCTGTTAGCAGTTGGCAGCTAACTCACAGAGGAAGCACAACAACCAAAAATGTCTGCAAATTGGGAAAACAATGCGGCCCAGGAGCTCCTTACCCTCTGAGCAGAGGACAAGATCAGCCGCCATATAGCATGGATGTAAATGATTGTTACTGACACATTAATGCCAGTGTTAATGTTTATAAAGCGCTGCTGACTTGTATGTTTTATGTCACACTAGAGGCCGACGCTGTTGTGTGTCATGTCACGCCCGTCAAGCCTCTTCTGATTCTGCAATGCCGGGATGCAGACACTGGAGTGGCATGATGCCGCTGTCATTTTGTTTGGTGTAAAAATGCAAAGCCAGCTTAAAGACGGGACTTAGTAGCCGCTCTAAAGTGCGATGTCTGTGTAAAAAGGGCTAATATAAAAGTTGCTAAACAGGGTGCTAGTAGCTAACGGTGCTAACAGCGTGAACAGTGCCAACAGAGCTGGGTCTGGACATCATTATCAGTGGTAACCGTCATATGGGTACAGTGCAGAGCGGTGGCAATTAGCTGGCCAGTGGGACACACACTTAGGGACTCACATGCACACGTGGTCGGACCAGCTATCACAACAAAGAACAGAGAAGCTCGGATTACAACAAACACAGAGGGAGCGTGACTTCACTTCTGCTCAGGACGCCATTACTCCACTATACCTTTACACAGCAGGTGTTTGCTGCTTTACTAATGCTCTGATGTCGTATACAGTTCCTTTAAGAACTTTTTTGACGCTGATAAAAATGATTAATGTTGAATATTAGCCCTGCCCTTACAGAAATTAACTTATAGCCTCATGAGTGCTGCCATCACTGCTGCTTTCTAAAACAAATATTACTCTGAAAATCTTGGTCATTTTCAAAGGAGGTTTGACATCATGTTTTCAAGGACATACGTGTACAGCTTCAGTGTGTGCTAATGTGTATCCTATTACCTGTGAGGACCCTCATGGCCCCGTGCACAGCATTGACATCTCCGCTGACCAGCATCTCCATCAGGAGGGTAAACAGCTGCGGCCAGGCCTCAGGCCAGTCCCAGTGGGCGATGGCCGACACGGCGTACGCAACACTGGAGCGGACTTTACTGATCGCCTCCCGCAGTCCGCTTGGCAGCAGCTCCCTGATGGCAGCTTTAGCCTGAAGGGGGACAACAGGAAGTGTGACAACATTCAGCGGAAAAAGTCCTCTGAGGTCAAATTAAATTTGTGTGTAAAAATACATTTGAGAGACAGAACGTCTGCTGGTAGCAAAGATGTATTTAAGGTGGAGAGTGGTTTACCTGCTCTGTAGTTTCAGGAGGCCTGAATTTCTCTGACTGGGAACACCAGTGAGTCTCCACATACTGCTTCAGGATGACTGAGGCTAACTGTAAACACACACGACAAGACAGGCACATGTTACACAGGCAGTCACAGTCACAACACATACGCACATTATGACTGTCTGAGACCTTTATTTGACATGCACGTGTGTAGGCTGGACATCATTTACTCTGTTGTAAAGGCTACTATCTTTATGCTCACCTGACGGATTGCGAGTGCTCCCTGAGGATCAACTGTGAGTTCTGCCAAATGGACGCCAAACTCTACAGCAGCAAGGACAAAAAGTAAATTAGTGAATGCAAAAAATTAAAGAGAGCCCAGAACATACTTTATATGCAAAGAGCAGGCTCAGTGTGTTGGCTATGGCAGGCCGGTATAGAGAGAAATTATCTAAAGGGTTTACACCCGTGAACTGAATCACCGCACAGAGAGAAGCGTGCGTCTACTTGTTAACGAGAGGCTCTAGCTAGCTCAGATGCACCCTTCCTTCTGTATGATGATACGGTTGGCCACCGTAGTTCAGTAGAGTGAAAATAGTTCCTACATGAAACTGCTCACAACAAGGTCTTCAAATGTCTTTTTTGGCGCTTTGAGCACCACAAGCTGAGTGCCACCTAGTTCCATTATATTGGAGAGAAGGCAGACATCTCTACAGCTGATATCTCCAACACTCAGCAACTCACACCAAAACAATCTAGATTAATTAACAGCACTACAGGTGATTTTGTCCCTTTAAGTTGTTTAGATCACTGGTTCCCAAACTGGGGTCCCGACCCCGACTAGGGGTTGCAAAAGCCTCACAGGGGGTCATGAGGCCCTTTTGAGACTAAGAAGTGTAAGTAAACCTTTAATAAAATATACAGTAGGCCTATCTGAGCATTTTGTTCAATTCTGTGAAGAAAATGACAGTTATTTTTTAAAGTTTAAATTATTATTCAAGATATGAAGTTTAAATGAAAATCTCACATGATAAGGGTCCTGTGATGACCCGAACACAAGTTACATTCATGCTTCATGCTCTGCTAAAAAGGCCTCATCCTGTATCAGAAAAGTACGCCATTTAAACAACCACAGAGCCAACTGAAGAATGGCCAAGCTTCAGGGGGAGGAAAAAACACTGAATTTGTCACAAAAAAAAAGAAGCCTATTAGGTATTATGATTATCAAAATTTAGAAAAATACATAGTACAGACAAAGAATCGTATAAAAAGCTCCTAAAATTGCATGCATGATGCAACATTCACAGCAAATAATCTGAGCAAGTTTCATCCAAATCTCTCGTTTTACACAAAGTTATTGTGTTCAGTTATTGCGTTCACTATTTGGGTTAATTTTTCAATTTATCAGTTGTTCTGTTGTGTTATTGTTATCGCTGAATATACCACTGGTTTAGATCATTTGTTTCAACTTTGACATTGACGTTTTTCCCTGTTAAAACATGAAAATAAATGTTTTTCCCTCTTATCCAGAAATGAAACTGGATATTGCTTCTGGAATATAAAACAGCTGCAGCTACATGATGACAGAAAGTCACGGTGTGATGCCAAGTGAAAAAGAAAACACAAGAAAGCTACAGCATATACGCAGAACCAACATATTAACAGTCTCTTCGCTGGAGCTGAATATGACAAACGTCTGGGTGTCTTGTTGTGATCCTGTGTACGACAATAAATGACAATATAGGTATAATTTGGTTCCAACAACACTGAACAACCGATGAGCTCTAAAGGTAACGTAGCCCTCTGGTTTGAACCTGGCCTGACAGGCATGCAGAGTGTGAGCGATAAATGTAGTCCAGGATCAGCATCACCCTCAGCTCTGATCCCGCTCGCTCTCACTGGGTTTTATGAAGGGTGACATCAGGCGCCAGAAGACAATGTTAATGCTGACAATCCTACAGAGCGTCTGCCTTAGAGAGGGGCCAGCGGAAAGGGTCAGCCTCGCTGCGACGCTGCAGTCCAGCCGACAGACAGCGTGCACAATTAGCCTTTCACCAGGGGCACGAGGACGGCAGGACAGACAATGGAAAGTCTAGTGGAGTGTAAGCTGCAGTCACTCCTAGGTACTGAATCATCTGTCCCAATAAAGGTCTTTATATTCAAATTAAAACACAGTGGTTTGTTACAGGTAAAATTTCCACAACACACCAACAATTGTTCACATAAGGTGTATTGTCAAGTTCATGTCCAACATACTTGCAAATATATTTTGAGACAGTTAATGACCATTTTAAAGCCAATGACAACAGATAATAGACCAATTCTGTCAGAAAACGGTTTATTCAACTTCTTATTTACCTACCAGAGGATAGAGTACTTAACTGGCTTAATTTTACAGCCGGTAGCTTTTGGTTACCATCATAACACTTCTATTGTTTTTAAATACTTACAGACGTCAGACACAAGGTGTCACAGATGAACAGGGACGTGCACGGGTGGAAACATTACTTTTAAATAACACTACTTGGACTGGAGGAGCAAAAGAGCTCATTTTGGGCTGCAGCTACAGTAATGCACACAGCGGTGTAGCAGAGAGTATACATATGCCAGGGTTAGAAATGTACTGTTTTGCCCAGCCAACACCGCGGCTGATGGATTCCAAAATCTACCATCTATCACTCATAATCTTAAGTCTGTGCAACAACAAGGAACTGACCAGTTAAACTCCACCTCGATTAAAGTTAGGTAAGCTTTTCGCCTGTTAGTTTCTTCTCTCTTCTCCCCTCATCAAAATGAAGGAGTAAAGGAAGTGTGTACAGCCCGGTCCGGCGGGGGAGAGTTCAGTCCACACAGACGTCTCTCTTCTAAATTAAAATTAAGTTACAGTAGATTTTTTAGCTAGAGTTTGCCTCTTTATTAGGAAATGGGTGCACACAACATACTGATAGAGCCAATTTGTATAGGTCCAGCTTAATGTTGCAATTATAATGTGTGGCTACAGCACATTTGGACTGGCATCATGGCACACCAGTTGAGAAACACTGGTTTACAGTGTACCCACCCATCAGCCAAAAAGCCATTGAAATATATCGTCCTGAGACCCTGTGTCCTCATATGAGGACATCACATTTCGGGTTTACTTGCACCTTTTGTGCCATCTCACAGTAGTAAGAGCACAATACACTAATCCATGTAAAAACAAGATGGCAGCCATCTCTGCTTAATCAGTCTGCAGCTGATCCAAACACACAAGTGGACAAGGTCCAAAACCTGATCAAACTGTATGGTTGAAACTTGGTTATTTCACTGTTGTCCCGTTAGAGGACACAGGAACCTAATTATCTTTGACAATGTTTAGTTATTTATACTTATCGGGTCCTGCTGATCCCAAATAGCTAGGAGAAATCAAAAATGCATGCCAAATAAAAGTTTGAGTATACCCACCCTGGGGTAACCTCCCCATCTACCTACCACACATGCACCTGGCCAGATAACAGCACTAATTTAAGTACAAATACTTTATATTCAGTAACATGTGTACATCATGTATGTATGGATTCACGGTTTACATGATGTCTCAGAATCTCTTGCCCTCCAGCAACAAGACACTTGTGGACTGTAGTCCTCTTTGTCTGGTGTCTCCTGATGGTGCTGATGATGCGGGAAGCTGGCAGCCCTGAAGGCGGGATCCGCTGGACAAGCCCCTGGGAGACATCTTCGCGGGAAAATCTGTCATCGGGCATCCGGTGGTTGCCATAGCGACCGTGGGATAAATTAGTAAGACTCAGTTTTGGTCGTAAATCCCTGGGTTATCATCAAACTGTAGCTTTTAATGAGTATACACGGTTTAATTAGCAGTTGGTGATAGTTAACGATTCTGTTGCCATGATTCCACCGTTGCCAAGTGACGTTATCAGATTCCAATGCGCTCGAGACCAGTTTGTGTTGCCATAGCTTCAGAATTGTGCCAGTATTTAAGCTAGTTTCCGACACATAACGTCCGAGGGGAAGTAATTTAACGCTAACTGTGCGTTTTTACTGAGACAGGGGAACAAAATAGTGTCCACCCTGTTGCTGTGCCGCTGAGGCCGGGGTCCTCACAGTCCCCCATGTGCTTATGAACTTACCAGCTAACGTTAATGATTACAGTTGTGACACCGTTAGCTGTGACTCGCGTCAGTTTGAGCACGACATGGCAACCACCTCTCAGCTCAGGTAAGACAGCACGTTCTCACGAGCTTTCAAGCTAACTTGGTTATCTCTAACTTCTGGGAAAATGGCCTACTAGGAGAGAAGACAGTTCCCCGGCTAACGATTGGGCTGTTAGCTAGCCAAAGTTAGCACTGGTGGAAACAGCAGACAGCTGTCCGCGTGCTGCTCGTCTCTGAAGAGGCCCGTGCCGTTAACGAGCGAGACCACCGGGCAGCTAAGCCTCCGTTAACTCCCTCAAAGTCGCGTTTAGAAACAGCCACCACTCACCCTCTGTCACTTCCAGCACTTTGACCTGCTCCTCCGCGGCGGCGCGCACTTCTTGAACCGGAGACAGGATGGCCGTCAGGGTCTCGATCAGAGCCTCTTTGAGTCCCTGCTGTACCGGGCCAGCGGCCGCACCGGACCGAGCGCTACCCGCCGCACTCATGCCTGCTTGTTTCCACCCGCAGCCCGCTGTAGAGTCAGTCCAGCACCACCACCGCCACCCGGGGAGGAGCAGAGAGCCACAGCCACAGAGGCGAAGCGCGCCAATGCATGGAAACGTGGAGGCGGGGCTTAGCGGGAAGGAAGCACATTTTTTTGGTCGTCCGGTTCGGCCCACGTGTTTTGTTTTCAGTTTTTTGGGCTGTCTTTGGTTTTGAGCTGTGGCTCCCTCTTGTGGAGTGGGGGAAGATGACGCCTTCAAGTGCTGTCAGAGGTCTGAAATATTTCCGGGTCACTATTGGAAGCAAATAATTTAGTTGATAAATGAAATAAAATACCAGGAAAGTGGATTATATTGCCACTCTGGATACACTAAAACATGTAGGCCGTAAGAGACACACAGACAGTTTTGTTGTCTAATTAAAGGTTTTACATAAATATATGCAGTGGTGCAGTAAAGGATATACAGGCTATACCCACCTCTTTCACAGCATACACACCTATCAGCCAAAAAGTCATGGGAATATGTAAGAGAGTATGCCCACCTTCTCCTTGGAAACGCCCCAGTTAGAGTAGGTTCCCCAGTAGTGAACCCACCTCACCAACCACTACTACACCACTAAAATATGTAATAGAAGTTTAGTCACATTATAACAACAGGAAAATTGACATTAACCTGTACGTCTAAACCAGATCACAAGTTAAAAATATGCTGCATTAGTATTATAATTACATAAAATTTGTTTCAGTTGTTGTTACCTGACACGCTCAGGCCTCCATGGTCATTATGTGGAACGTTTGATACTCAGTTTCTGTATCCTTTGTTCACCTTTGGAAATACTCCACCTATAAAGGGGTGTCTCTTGCCTTATCTCTCCCCTTTTGCTGTTGTGCTCCCTGGGAGAGGTAGGCAACATTGCTCTCATAGTATTTTCCAAGTTTTAGTGCTGTTAAGCTGTCTATGAGTTCATTTTTCAGACTAAACTTATTGTATAATATGCTAACATATTCCCATGTCACTTAATTTGTGTAGGGACTCAAGTTCGTAATTGTAAGAGGATACTGGAGAGGTTTCATTTGGTTGCAATCACTGACCTCACCACTAGATGCCACTAAATCCTACACACTGGACCTTTAAGACAGGCGGGGTTTTTTACCTCTTGCTGTCAGGAATAAATGGAGATTGTGTGTTGAATGTGTTAAAGACCTGCTTTGACATCACTGATTAGGTTGTAGCCAATGTTCACTATACAGCAAAAAGTATGGTGACGTCCCAGTTCACACACTTTTTTTGTACTTTGGGCTGCTTTTCATGGTTTGGTCCCCATTAAGGGAAATCTCAATGCTACCACACATAACGAAAGTCTAGATTCGTGGTTCTCAGCCAGGGGTCCTGAAGTGAGTTCCAGGGGCACCCCAGAAAAACTGGGAATAGTTTACTTTCACTATTTTATTCAGGATAGAAATGAAGCCAGTGTGAGTAAAAGTCTCAAGATTGACTATTCTGATAATAGGTTTCGATTCTTCCATGGTTGTCTCCTCAAATGTTGATGGCAACTAAAGAATTGTGGTCTTCATTATATCTAACAACCAAAAGGTTTTAAGATGGAGGTTCCCGAAGTGAAATCTAATCAAATGTATATCAATATATATCAATTTAGGGGTCCTTTACTTGAAAAAATGACAACAACAACTGGTTTTGACGGAAGTGTGTTTCCAACTTTGTGGGAACAATTTGGGGAATACTCATTTTTGTTTCAATGTATCAATGTCCCTGTGCATGAACTGAGGTTCATATACAAATGGTTTTCCTCATTTGGTGTGGAAGTACTTGCCTCAACTTCAAGGGATAAATAAGGAAGCTGACTGTGAACTTAGACTTACCGCCTAACATCGGTGGCTGACCTCAATATGAGAAATTTTTTGCAACAAAATCCCAAAACCGTGAGGAGAGCCCTCCCAGAGGGGTGGAGGTTGTTATAGCAGCGTATTATTGCCCATATTTTTTAAATGAGATGTTCAACAATCACATATAGTTGTAATGTTCAGGTGTCCACATACCTTTGGCCATGTAGTGTATTTCAAAGTTTGAATTAATAGACAGTTTTCCACCCTGCATGACTGAGTCCTGATTTACCCTCTGACATCACTTGTATGGCGTTAGCTGAAAGTGTTAGCCCAGTCACTCCAACACACAGTGGGTGGTGCAGTACTATGCAGATTAAACACATGCAGCAGGCCCCTTGTAAACTGCTGCAGATGATACAATTTCCCTGTATCTTATGTTAACAGGTGTAGCCTCACCTGAGCTTCACCTTCCATTACAGACTTCTCCATTCTTCACACTGACAGGAGTAATATTAAACCATCGTGAAACAATAGCGTAGTTCTTTGTGAGGTGACTGTCGGCCCGTATACACTGGAACTCTGGAAGTGTCAGTGGGTCTTGTTACTCAAGGAGGAATTACCCGCCTTACCTTATAATCCTGTTGCTCCAACAAGGAAACAGATGGAGTGTCAGCAAGGTTTCTACGAACGTGAGATGAGCACGTGACACTGTTTGTTTCTCTTTAACCTCCGCTGCAGCTTCATCTCTTACATTTGAGTCTTCTTCTCAGTCTTCATGTCTTCATTCAGGAGCTTGTCGGTCGATCTCAAAACCGTGGTATAGTTTGGATAGCTTTTGAATAGCATGTTACATAATGTTGCTCCTTTTGTAATACACAGTGACATAAACAATAAGTCATTGACTGAACATATTGTACATTTAACTGGATCTAAAATCTCATACCCTGATATGTATGTACTTGCGTGTCTCTCAGAGTTGTTGTAACTTTGCTATATGTCAATCTCCAACATCTAATTTAAGTATTTGTACAAAATGTACAGGAAAAATTCTCTTCATGGAAAACCCAACGAACACTGAAAACACTTGATGCCAAAATAGAAAGAAAAAGGCAGATGGGAGTTTCTTCTTTTTGAGCTAAAATTAAACCCTTATTGCTGCAGCCTGTGTGGGAGGCCTTCAGGAGAACACAGGTGAGGAGGTGTTGACACAAAAATAAACAGTGAATGTGATCTCTTCTCTCACATTATCACTGCTGCAGATCTGGAAGGATTAAACCAGAGAAGGAAACCTGGGGACTCAGATCTCTCTGACGAAGTTAAATAACTATACAGTTGATAACATGTACCAGGAAAGCCAGTCAGTGTGTGAATGTGTGAATTATAATTAATAAGTGTATTATGCTAAACAACTCCAACTCCTCAAGACTTGAAAAATAAGGCCCTGATGTCATCGAGACGAGAGAATTTCAGCCGTAACTGTTTCTGTATGCTCCGCTGAAATTCATCCCTTGTGTCGTGTTGAGTGAGTTGTGCAGGAAGTGACTTTGCCAAAAATTTCAAGGTGAAAACCGTCACATTCCTCCAGACTGACGGGTGTCAGAAACACAGATTAGTTTACACTCTGTTGCCAGTTTGTTAGGTACACCAGGATAGAACTAACGCAGTCTGATACAACAGGACGACAAGAAACCCTACTTTTATAAATGTTATAATGTTCAGTTTTTGTTTAAACTTTTAACACAGGTGGGGACTGAACTTTATTGTTATTGAGGCTGTAGTTGTACATGTATTCATTACCTTATTTAAATTAGGTAATTTGTCTGCACGTGTATATTTATTTGTGTACACAGGTTAAAAAAAAAAAAAGGTTGCTTGTATTAACTGATCTAAATTTTTACAGTCCACTTTTCTTATGTTGTGTTTGTGTATGACTTTATATCAGGGTTCCTACAAAGACAAGTTAAATTGAAGACTGAATGAAATTCAAGACCAATTTTACGATAATTAAAACTGACAGGAAAAAAATCATGAACCAACACCGATTACTTCAGGTTAGGGACAGTTTCGCCAAAATGTTGTAACATATAACATGACGTGTCTCGTGGTGGA
This sequence comes from Epinephelus moara, assembly GCF_006386435.1. NCBI lineage: Eukaryota > Metazoa > Chordata > Actinopteri > Perciformes > Serranidae > Epinephelus > Epinephelus moara. Next base: position 34,613,247 of record NC_065529.1, on the reverse strand, counting down.
GACAAGTGTAGAACAGAGGTGGGAAATATGGGCGTTTGTTACCCTACATGTGGGATTCCACTGCCTTGATTCCCATAAGGCTGAATTTGAAACACTTCTTGCATAAAATACACCAAGCTTTGTTTGTATTGCCTTGTACAAGTTTCAGTCATGGCAAAATCTTAGTTAAATCGGCAATTTTTGTCTGAACTTGCACTTCCCCATGTCGTCTAGCGTACAGTGACAGCTAGCTGGCAGACAGTGGATCCCCTTCGCTAAGCATCCTGGCCAGAAATAAAATATGAGAGTTGTTGGTTCCACTATCTTGATCTATATGATGTTAGTGCAAGAGGCCTTCAGTAGATTATTTTCAACAATAGAAGTTACCGTTTTGTTTTTTTTGTTCTGTTTTTAATTTTACAGTGCAACGTCAGGAAAAAATAATATAAATCCTACTTCCCATGTCTAAACAATTTCAAGACTTTTGAAAGACTGATCAGAGACATTTCAATACCGATTAAATCCATATTTTTAGATGAATGAATTCAGTGCCTTTTAAAACTTTTTTAGGATCTGCAGGAACCCTGATTTGAATACGTATTTTCTATATGTTTTCCCTTTTAAAGCACGTTGTGATCTCTGGTTTTGATGAGTGCTATGTAATTTAAATTTACAAATATTAATTGCATCATGTTTTAGAGAAAGGTCTGTCCAATATTTAGTCTACCCTCACTGATATAAATGGAGTGGGCACAATAGAAGAAACACCTCTCATCGAACATTATAACCTTCATGACGGAAGAATTCACTACAGGACTGTAGTATATTAGACTGAGCTTTAAAGGTCCAGCATGTAGGATTTAGGGTTATATTTTGGCAAAGACATAGAGTATAATATTCAGTACTGTTTTCATTGGTCTATATAAGCTTGAAAATAAGAACTATTGTATTACTAGAAGGAACTATTTATACCTACAAACGGAGCAGGTCCTCTTCCATGGAGTCCATGTTGTTTTTACGGTAGCCCAGAGAGGACAAACAAAACACTGGGTCTAGACCAGGTGGTTCATGTTTCTGTGTCGGCCACTGTAGCTCTATTATATGCTGGCACACGGGAGAGGTTTCAGTTGGTTGCAATCTACAACCTCACCACTAGATGCCTCTAAATCCTACACACTGGACCTTTAAGACAGGCGTACCTAATAAACTGGCAGCTGAGTGCGTGATGCAGACGTAGAGAGGATCTGGTGAACTCAGCCTGAGAATGAACCAAACACTAATACAACTGTTTCTTCTTGTTTAAGCAAAAAGAATTTGGTTTATGTAGAAACAAGCAATGTTTTGCAACTGGATATTTCCGTCTCCTTCAAAAGAGTTAAAGCTAAAATAAAATTAAAATAAAAAAACAAAACAAAAACAAATTAATACCCATCCCATTGCACCCAGAATCGCCACCTTCCGAAAAATGTATGCAGATGTTACTGACAGAAAGCAAAGGAAACCTGGGGGACAGCTCACAAGGGGGGATAGATATAAGTGTACAGTACATATATATAAAATATAAAATCTGAAATATATTTTATATATATTAAATTGTGTTAGGGTTCAGTATCTTTCACTACACAGCATTAAGGTGGTGTGTCTGATTATCTTTTTTTTTTTTCTTAATTTTTTTTCTTTTCAAATCCTATTATATAAACCAGAGGAGAGTCAAAGCAAAACAAATGAATCAACGAACAAACAAATGTGGGGAGGGGAGGAAAAAAAATAATAAAATAAACTAAGCAACAGACGAAAGGCCTCCGCCCCGATCCGATGCCCCTCCCCCCAGCCTCCAGCGGAGGGGTGAGCCAGCACGGACGAGGTGGGACAGACCCGTCCAGCTGTACAGCGCAGTGAAACATAACTTACATATTAGCTCATTTTTACACGTACAGTCGTGATCAAGGCACAGGGATCTTCTACAAGTTAATTTTTTTTCTTCAATAAAGATGTACAAAATAATACATTTTACAGTCTGTACAAGAATAATAGTCCAGCAGTAAAATAAAGACAGACGTACTTAAAGCCGGGAGGGGACAGGAAGTGGGAGCGGGAGGTGTGAGAGAGTAAGACGAAAGGTGGTTGTGTGTGGCGGGGTAGGATGTCATGTGGGGAGAGAAGGGGGGCTGATGAGGGCTGAAGCTTGTGTGCTTGTGTGTGTGTGTGTGTGTGTGTGTGTGTGTGTGTGTGTGTGTGTGTGTGTGTGTGTGTGTGCGCACGTGTGTTCCCAGGTAAAATGTTGCATCCAGTCTCGACAAGTCATTTCTTCTTCATGCTTTCCTTTTGTTATTTTCCATATTAAATAAAACCTCTTCTTTATTTTCCACATGTTGAGTAGTTGTCAGATAGCAGCAGGGGCAAAGGGGGCGAGGCTGTATATGTATGTGTGTGTGTGTAGGTGAGGAGGAGGAGGGGGGGGGGGATTAAATGGTGCACAAAGGCTGATCACACACACAGTGTACACCAACACACAACATGGGGTAAAAACTAACAAAAACTTAAAAGTTGATTTGTGTTATTACAGGAATATATAATATTTATATTTATATATATACATATTTATATACACACATATATAAATATCTATATATATAGCTTGGATTTTTTGCACTGCATGAAGTTCACTGGTATGCATGAATTTATGCATTGTATGATATTTCTTTTTTTTTTTTTCTCGATATTTTTTGTTGTTGTTGTTTTCTGCCGTCCCTCCTCGATCGGGGTTCTTGAAGAGCGGGTCATGTGAGCCGTGTGGTCTTATGTTCGAGTCACGCTCACGTCCACAGGCAGCCATTAGTCAATTAGTCCGTCTGTTCGGGCGACAAAAAAAAGGCTCACAGCCCTCCTCTGTATCAGTTTGCCACCCTCCGTGTCCATCGTTCTCTCCTCCTCCTCCTCCTCCTCCTCCTTCTCCTCCTCCTCCGTCGTCGTCGTCGTCTTCAGCACGCGGTGAATAAACTCCTCTCTCTCAGGATGCATTATTTAATTCAGCCTCTGTAACTGTTAAAAGCAGGAGGACTTTTAAAGGATCTGTGTGTGTGTGTGTGTGTGATATGAGACATTAAAACCTGTCGAAGGGCTGTGCATGTCTTACGCTGTAGTGTGTGTGTACCTGCGAGTGTGTGTGTGTGTGTGTGTTGATATATCTGAGAGAGAAAGAGAGCTAAAGGAGGGAGAGCCTGCACTGAGGGGTTCCAGTCCTGACCCTCGTTTCTGGGTCAAAGTGTAGCTGAGTACAGCAGTCAGTCCTGGCTAATAGGTGATGAAGATGATGTTGGTGGATCCTTAACTGTGTTTCCTTTTTTTAGAAAAAGTCTTTCCACTGTTTTTCTGGAGTCGTGTGGGACAAGTTCTGTAGGAGCTGTATCGAGATGGAGGCGAGGGCTCGGCCGTTTGGTGAAGTTGGTAGAAGTGGAGGGGGTGATTGGCTAACTGGTTGTAGGGAGTGGGGGAGGGGGTGGGGGTAGATAGGTAGGTTGGTAGGTAGATACGTAGGCCAGACGCCGCTGCCCATCACAAGAGCTCGTACTGCCGTAGGTGCATCCGCTGTATGATGTCGCGACAGTCATTGAAGACGCGGCGGATGTTTTCTGTGTCGACCGCGCAGGTGAAGTGGGGGTAACAGTAATGCCGTCCGTCCCCGCTGGCTGTGCTGATCCTCTGAAGAAGACACAAAGGAAAGACATGTTAGTGTTGGAGGTGTTCTGTCTTATGTAGCTACGAAGGACTCCCTGAAAACGTGCCTTAATTCCTGCGTCACACAGTGTTGTGTGCCTGGTGCGCATTCTCGTGTCTTTGCACCGGTTTCTCTTGTCACTTTTTGGACAAGCTCACAAAACTATAACCTAGAGAGCTGTTTATTATCCTAATCTTTGCTTTAAGCCCAGAATTTAACCTACGAGAGACTTTACGTAGAGACTTTTTTATTTTTCGTGATCATCAATTTACAAAGACACAATTAGGGTGTTTTCACACTTGGTCCTTTTCAGATCTCTAAACGGGCTCGGAGTGGTGACTCAGCATTTTTTTGCGCCAAGTTTTGAAACAGTTTTCAGTCAAAGCACCAAAAATAATCTTACAATTAGCCCCTTTATCAGAATTTAAGAATACTCTGCCAGATGGTTAAGCAGTTGTTTACAGTTTTCAGTTAAGACCGCACGAAATGAAATGTTTTCACGGGAAACAAAAATGATGACTATGCTCGACTTTTTCAGCATCTTACTCGCATTTCACGTGTGGTCAAACTGCCTCAGTTCAGTAGTGCTGGACTGCTGGTGACTAAAATCAGAGTCAGAATCAGAGTCACAACAGTGTGCACTGCTGAGTCCTCCAAAACCACACCCATCCATGTAATACACCAAGTTTTTAGGGAGTCCTGTACCTCCACAGCCCTGTCAAATGAACTCAAGTATCCCTATAAGCACCACCTGTTATGCCCCTAATGTGTTCTCTGAATAGATTTACACTGGATGCATTTTACTATTTATTATAGAAAATCAAATATTGTCACTTTCTTACTACAATTTCAGCTGTTAATGTTTAAGTCTGTTCAGTAAAGTTGCATTCCACTTAGAGGATAGCTCAACCTTTACTGATGACTTGTAGTTGCCTATTTCAACTGTTAATCCACACTTTTACCCTGTTTGGACTTTCCACTGAAGTTACTGAGAGTATCTTGAAGGCAAATATCCTCTGAACACAGTGACTGAGAGGAACATTAGTCGCCATCTGCGAGATTTCTGTTTTGATTTTGGTGACATCTTTGGTGCTGAACTTTCACTAGTGTTGATTTAGCACGGCACGTCCAAGAAGAAGAAGAACATTTGCCAGTCGCACAGTTTGGATGAAACTGTGATGTCTTTGACTTTCTGTTAACTGCTGTTGCTGCTTCTGTCAAACTACAACCACTTCATGAATCACTACTGAGTTATACAGGATTTTAAATCAGTGATACAGGTGGCAACATGTACATTTAGCGGACTGTCAGATCTGTGAACAGACCTGGTGAAATTATAAAAAAATATATAGTTTGATGAAAATGATCAGGTAAAACATGAGCTTTGTACGTACCAGAAACTCATCCCGAATGAAGTACTTTGCCCTTGTGACGCGGGGATCCTCACCTGGCTCTGGTATTGCTGTTGGACAAGAAAAAAATCTGGTCACCATTAAGTCTCTCTTTTACAGTAAGACATTAAACACATCACTCCTCCTGCTGAACAGGATACGTCACCATGAGGAGCTACATCTGGTAAAGCTCGTAAGGATGATGAAGAATATTGTGACCAATTCAATAAGGTATTCTGTAAAGCTGATGTAATGTGCTATTAGACTTTACTTATTGGTTACGATAGAGCTTCATATTTAATCCTCAGCTGATTTTTAACTAGATTGTTGTATTCTGACTCATCATTTGAAAGCGTCGGTTTTGACCACAGACAAACTGATGTGTGTGTGTGTTATGTACTGGACACCCACAGATACCAGTGTCAGCCTCTTACCATCATCTGGTGTAGTGTAGCGTGCAAACTCCGGGAAATACTCCTCAATTTTAGATTTCCCTGCCAAAACCTTCTCAGCGAGCAGGTCCTGTTTGTTCAGGAAGAGGATTACAGAAATGGTCCGTAGCCACCTGCGGAGGGAAATGAAGGACGAATTCAGTGCCAGGTTTCTTTGGACTTTCGATCAGGACCCAAAGTACGTTACAGGTCTGTTGCTGGAGTCCCCAGTTTTTAAGTGGTGTTATGTTTTAACAGGCTTCGAAACATTTACTCCTCTGGGCTGAAAAGGTCTTAATGCTCGTGCCATAAACAGTCCATATGTTCCCACATGGAGAGGAGGACTTTGTCTTCTCCCACTGTACATACAGTACATGCACCCTGAGCATGAATATTTCCTGGTTTCAATTTTCAATCCTGTTTGTACAGTACGTCACAGCACTTGTTTAAAATGTCTCTCATATTTTGTCTTAAAAAGGAAAAACCTTTGGTAAATAGCACTGACGTATGAAGGTTCACGTTTTTGCTTTGACTTATCATTATTAGGTAAATGCCAATAGTACAATGTAATGGCTATAGAATAATGACATCATCTGTGTGTAGATTGGTTCTCTATAAGTCTCACTTTCTGCCAACGGGTATGAGGGCTCGATTTACGGCACAAAGGAATTGCGTCAGCCATTACACAACCTGGTGGTTATCAGTAGCTCTCCAGAGTTACCAAAGAGTATCAATGTATGTGAAAAAGCCCACATTGTTGTATAATAAGTTTGCCGGTCTATTGCACTACGAGTTTATTTGCTTCGTTCTGATGTAATTTGATTTGTCTCACCTGAGTGACGTCATTGGAGCTGCTGTGTTAACAAGCCAACAAGGTTTAGTGTCAGTTTTGTTTGTTTTAGTTTGTATTAAGACAACACTATTTTTCCTCTCACGTTTTTACAACATTCACCTATACTAACTTTGTTTATTGCCGTGTGTAAATGCCTAAAAGTGAGTGTGTTGATGTTTATAGTTGAGACTCATTTATCAGAGTGATTAGTTGCTAGTGACCAGGAAGTGCAAAGCAGGAGGTAGGAAAGGTCTGATGGGAAAAACAGTGCTTGCCTGAGATGTCCCTTTGTGCCATATGCATTTTCTGAATGCCTTTTATTTCTCCCTTTCACCTTAAACTGATACACTGGATGAACTGGGAGAGAGAGAGTGCTACTAGTTTCATATTTGATGAATAAATCCAGAAAGAAAAATAAAACTTTGAATTTCAGGAAGCTGATGCTCACCTGTTGTTCCAGATGTTCTTGAAAAGGTTGAGGGCTTCCTGTAGTCTGTTGGTCTGATTGTCTTCTCTGATCACCATGTTGTAGCTGCTACTCGCCACTACGAAGATGATGGCTGTCACATCTGTGTCACACACACACACACACACACACACCACAGGATATGATTAACACATTAAAGAGGAGTAAAACTACCAAACACTCTTGATTACCTTTAGAGTTAAATAAACACTGAGACATGCATCTGGGAAAAAAACTAGAAAACAATCCTGGACACAATAAACAATAACAAATTACTAAATTAATGACTGATTGTCACTGATTATTTTTAAGTAATTCATAAATAGTGAAGCAAGCTCCAAAATAACCTACCGTTGAAACACTGGATCCATTTTCGACGTTCATCCCTCTGACCTCCAACATCAAACATACTGTGAAACAGAGGAAGTTCAAAGGTTAATGTGCGTTGTAAAAGTGGAGCAAAGACTTTAAATACTGACATCACTGTTTACTGAACAGAAACAAGACCTTCTCAACCAAATAAAAAACACATGACCTCACGAGACCTAATATTCAATATCAATTAAAAACAGATTATATAAAAAGGTGATTCATTTGTCATCCTGGGAATTCACATTGCTTATTGCCCTTCAAATATTTAATCTTTGGATGTTTCACTTGCAGAGTAAAAAGGGGAATATTCTGTATTTGCATCTGATTTTTACTTTATCACAAACACTGTGATAAATAAACTTTGAGGTAACTCACTGGAAATTGACTTTGTCTATTTGAAATCGTGTCTCAAAGATCCCAGATGTCAGTACTCTGCATCTCAACAGGTCCTGAAAAATAGAGACACACAGGATGGAGTTAAGATCATTAAAGATAAATATAGAAAAAAAATACAGACATGGGAGGTGTAGAAAAGAGATGTCAGGAGGACAGACGTAAGAGTGTCACAAGAGAAGAAAAACAAGGTAATAAAGACGGGATTATTAACAGAGGACAAGGATGGATAAACTCAGTACTCTTATGATTTATTATTGAATTTATAGGCATTTCATCTATAAACAAAGCATCATTTAAACTTCCTCTTAACTCAGGTCATACTGTATTTAATATTAAATAAAGACAGCTTCTTTATGTTAAGTATTACAATTTATTACAGAGCAACAGATATATTCATTATTATTTAATCTGTCAATAATCACTTTCGATGATTCATTTATTGTTTATGCAAGATATCATAAAACAGCAAATTCCCAGTTTTGTCTGACCAACAGTCCAAAAGTGAAGATATTCACAGAGAAAAACAGCAAATCTTTATAACTGAGAAGCAGGAAACACAAACTGTGTCTGAATCACACCCTATTTAATATATAGTTCACCCATTCTTGACAAATCACGCCCCACCAAAATATAAGAGCCTTTAAGCTGTAATTCATCAACGGAATTATTATTCTTTGGGGTGGAATATTATAATAAAAGGATTTACATGTAGGAAAAAAATATGATTTAGAAAATACTTTGATCTGCTTTCATTTTTTTAACTTGTAAACTTGCCCAGTGCCAGAAAACACATTTGTCCCAGACAAGAATTCACAACTTCAAATAATTAAAAATGTGTTAAAAGCCTTCAAAATCAGTTTGTACTGATACCAGTTTGTACTGGTGTAAAAATGTTCTGCTAATCTTCTTTGTTTTAAAGTTTATTTTTTATGAAAATGTGTCCCAGAGTTTTGTCAAGTCTGTCAAATTTCTAAAAACCATAATTTAATCGAGCATAAAATGTATTAGCTATATCATAAGGACTCCTGTCTCACTTCCTGGTTTCCAAAAAGAGGGGAATGCTGCTCAAGTACCAGTAAGCTTTCTATTTATTGGTAAAGTCATTAAATAATATTGCTATTGAGTGTCTCAACCAGAACATGTCAACTCTGTAGCCTTCTAAATCCAAACTAAATAAGAATTAAGGTTTAAAAAGGAGTAGTTTGATTAGCATTAAGGGAACTCTTAGCAACTTTGGAAAATAAAATGGCTACTCACTACAACTGCTGTAAAATGAATAAATATATAACTTTTTGTCAACACAATAAGACACCAACCTTGTCAGATCTTACCTCTGACATCCATTATATAGCTAAAATTTGATCACTGGGAGGTCGGCCCATTACAAGGTTTAATAGTCAAGGCACAAACACAAAAATAAGGTTTGGCCCCATTTGTCAAGAATAGGTGAGTGCACTATTTTTACACTGTGTCTGAACTCTATAAAATGTCTGGGCTATATAGTTGCTTCAAAAACTCCAACAATGGAACAAAAAAAAGTTGAGTGCATGGTGCTCTGTGCTCACAATCCCACAATGCAATGCCTCACATTTTCTGGATGTAAAAATTACAGTTGTGTGACTGTACAGCTGTCAGGGACGACACAAAATGACGCTGATTTATAAGAGTCCAAACGCTTGATTAACTGTGAACTACAAAGTATACTACTGAGTGTGTGTTATATAGGAAGCAGTGAGTGAGTGAACGAGGGAATGATTTGGGACGCAGCCAACAGTCCATCTTCACAGCGGACATTTTGACTTGTCATAGTAGGAATGTACAGACGTTACTAATAACATTAATGATGACTGTTTCAGTAAACCATGACAGAGTGACAGTGGCTACGATTGCATGCACACTAATATTCCACTATTTTTTTCGAACATGACAGTAATTTGATATGGCTCAGGTAAAAAGCATATTCTGTTTAGATATTCCGAAATGAACCTTTTTCCGACTTCAAAATTTTCTGATTAAGAAATGCGGGATATGTCGGTATTATTCAGGTTTTAATAGCATTCTTTGGACATATATGTACACAGCGCATTAAGAATATTCGTCTGAATTGGGGTTTTTACAGCAGTTTGCGACACACAGCATCTTGCCTTTTTACGGTCAGCTATGTGCGTTGTCATGGATATGTTGTACATAAATCACCCAGCCGACAGTTTGCAAGGTCGTGGGTAAGAGAAGCATGCCCAAAAAAAAGCACACATTTCTTTTCAGAAGGAGAAAAACACCTACTTTTTAACATTATGACAGACTTGGATATCAACAGGTTTTTGGATATGCACAGATATTGCAGAGCCAAAATTTTCGAGAAGGTGGCTGAAGGAATGAAAGAAGGAGGCTGTGTTCACATGGTTGAACAAGTCCGCCACCAGTAGGAAACTCTGTTATTTTGTTAAACGACATGTTAAGGCACCTAAATCAGAGTTTGTACAGCTGCATGTAAACAGGAATATTAGTGGAATATTCATTTTCATTAGCTGCTTAAACAGCTTATTAGAAATATTTTTTATATTTTTTGGAATAAGGGCAAAAACTGTAATATTTTGTGCACATAAACGTAGTCAGTGAGGCAGCACACACAATACCAGAACCCTGAAATTGAAACAGTAAACAGAGTTCACCCATCGATAATTTAATCATCTATATCTGTGCTGTTTGTGCTGTGACAAGTCAAAATGCTTCCTATGAAAAAGCACCATATTTGGCATTTTTTCTTGATAAATCAAATCAAAAATTTCTTGATGCTTAATTTTCTGTCAATCAGCTAAACAAATAACTGACTAATAGTTTTAGCACCACAGATGTAGGCAGAGTGTTTGAATATACTGCAGGTGTTGACTGTAGAGCATCTCACCTGATCAGTGGGTGTGTAGTCATTCTGCCTGACCACATCGATCCTGTCTAAGAAGCTGCGAGAAAGAACAGAAAAATACAGCCGGTTAGATCTTAAGCACATTATAACAATATAATGATAAAACAATAATACATGTACATAATAACACAGTCAAACATGTCGACATCTGCACTGGACACTTTCAGTAATCATCAAAATAAATGTACCTCAGCAACACATTTACCAGATGTTGATGCAGACCATTTTTAAAATCCTACTATACTGACACACTATACAGTGTGTGGTGGGAACTGTATGGCACCCTAACACACACACATCGGTACATCCCAGTACATTAGTGTGAGCTAGAGAAAGATGGAGGACGGTGGTCTGTGAGCGGCCACCAGGGGGCGTGTGTTTTAATTCACAGTGAGATCAGAAGCAGCCAGTCTGAGTCACCAGCAGCCGTTTGCTCTGTCAGGCCAGAGAAGCCTCGTCAATGGAGCTGCTGTAGTAATACTTGCACAGGAGGAGAGGCGTGTGTGTGTGTGTGTGTGTGTGTGTGTGTAAGTGCACATCGGTGTGTATGTGCGTGGGCGGGAATGCAGGCCTACGGTGAGATCAGATTTGCAGAGCGCCTACCCAAATGAATGTTAATTGTTCCGATGAAGTGGAACAAGTGAAGCTGCTGCTTTTCAAGGTGTGTGTGTGAGCTGCCCTGATGCTTTCATGATGACTGTATCAGGGTCACCTGCTGGAGGTGTCTGCTGCAACAAGTCAGGGCTCAAAATAGACACTTTTACACAAGCATCTGTCAAAGAAACAACAAAATGTCTCTCATGTATCCCGGGCTCTCCTCCTTTACAATAAGTGAGGTATCGGATGAGCAGACTGAGTTTGTGGATGATGTCACAGGACTCAGACTTTTAAATGTCCCTGCTGTCCTGACAGTGCTTTGAGATGTACAGAAGAAACATTATGTAGGAAGAAGAACAGGAGGTGCTATGCTCTGACAGTGGAAAGACGAGTGGGCAGGCTAACGCTGCTGCACTGAGTGGAATTTGGTGATTATCTTTAAAGCTAAAGTGGCAACTATCGTGAATGTCCCACAAGCCTGCATCAATCAGACAGAAGCACTGCAGGGTTTCCCCACAAACGGCTTCTCTCAAGGGTGAAGCGCAAACACATCCACAGCAAAAGAATAATCTACAAAAGCACTTATAGGGCATCGTTTAAAGCAGCCTTGTAGGGTTTATACCTTTTATTTAAGCCACTAGAATCATCCTATCACTATTTGTCTCCTGTTAAACTTTACAGAAAAACTCAATTTCTGCCATATGAGGCCCCAAAATACCATTTTTCTTCTTAGACTACACATCTGCAAAATGCAAAATTAAGACACAGATCATTAAAAACAGCTAAAACGACAAAGTAAAACAAGTGATATGTAAACTACCTGCTTGATTGCACTTTCAATTCCATTATGATCAAAAGCACCATCTCAGCAGGAACATTAACTGCACTAGAAAGGCTAACACCGCCAACACTCAGCAACTCACACCAAAACAATCTAAATTATTAAAGAGCATTACAGTTACAAACAAATATGTATTTTGGGGTGAACTGTCCCTTTAAGAACCACTGATTGAGCTGTACTGTCTGTAGTAACAACCAGCACCCGATGAAACACAGAATCCCTAAAAACCCCTGAGGTTGGCACACATTTAAAACATATTTCTGCCAGACAGAAAACACTGTGTTTATTTTTTCAGATTGCCTCTTTGTTGTTTTCTTCTGATGATATCTAACATCTTCAAGCTTCTAAAATTATTCAAATAAAACAAGAAAGGAAGAAACTCTTTGGTTTAACGGCTTACAACAGGTAGATATATGCATGCAGTAGCAATGGAGTTATAAGTTTTAATCTGCGTCATAAACTGCTTGCGACCGCTCCTAAAATACAGACCGCTTTTTTTCTCTCATATCACAAAATATTAACGTTTACATTTTTCTGAAAAACATAAGATCAAGCTTTACGGAAATCAAGCAGACTCGATAATTATGTGGTCAACTAATAACTGAACGAGACCTGCAATGATTAAGTGATTAGTTGTCAATAAAGCCTGAGTGATACTGAATTTTTAGGGCTGATGCAAATACCGATATACAGAGTAAAACATCCAGATTGTGATATGTCAGCCGATATTCTATCTATATATATAATGCAATTATCCCAAAAACTTGTGACAAAGTTATGTAATGGAGGCAGGATATTTCACACAATAAATGTTATTGTCAAAAACTGTATCATGCACTGAAACAGGAAACGTCACTTTGATAATTATAAATTACTCCAAGACTCTTTTTCTAGATTATGTTTTGTTAAAAAAAAAAAATCTGATCAGTGCTTACTGGACAACATATACGCCGCTACCAATATATCTGTGAGAGGCCAATTAAATTAACCGCCATCTAATTTGGTAATTGATTAATCAATTTGAGTAATGTTTATAAAGGAAAAAAAAGAGTTAAAAATCTCTGATTCCAGCTTTTTTAATATGAATATTTTCTGTTTTTGTACTCCTCTCTGACAGTAAACTGAACGTCTTTGGGATGTGTAAGAAATAAGACATTTAAGGACGTCATCCTGGGGTTTTGGAAACACTGAGCAACATTTTTCACCATTTTCTGACTTTTATGAAACCAAACAACTGATCGATTATTGAAGAAAATAACTGACAGATTAACTAACAATGAAACTTATTATTAGTTGCAGCCCTAAAAGAAAACTGACAAACAAAACAAGATGCATCAGGGCGGCGCTCAACATCTCTCATCATTAATATCCTGGAAAAACCCTTGACACAAACTTTACATGTTGGGAACCACTGTTTCAGGTGGCTGCTAACGTAGACAAACTTACTGATCTACCACCCTGTTTGCTTCCTGCATGGCTGTCTGTTTTGACTGATCGTCTGCCCACCACTCTTATGACTAGAAAGGCAAGACACTCTCTCGTAGCTGCCTCTCAGGGCAAAGGTATGTAAACCCCTCTGAGATAACTAGGAATGTGGCAGGCAGGGGTGAAATGTGACAGGAGGGCTGCAGGTAACACACTGAGAGGAACAGGGGGCTGGGTCTGCGGAAGCTACAGCACTGGACAGACAGACGGAGACAGTCAGGAAGAAGAGAGCGTCAGTGTGAGGCTGAAAGAGAAACAGAAGAGGACAAACAGTTTGGGGAACTAAGAGACGCCCCGTGTGCGTATCTCTGCACAAACGCACAGTGACACATATATTCATATAAAACACACACGGAGGCAATTAAGCAGCCAACCAGTCTGGTACCATCGGCTCTCTGCAGGGGCCCAAGTGGCTCAGCTGTTCCCACACCACAGCACCTCTGCTGTGCCAGCACACCCAGAGCCCTCGCTGGACAACTGTTCAGCCTCTTACTGCCCCGTATCCTCCACTGCTCAGCGTCTGACTTCACCCTCCCGTAACATCCCCACACCGAGCTCCCCAAACACATAAATAACCGGGATGTGACAGAACCTAAAAGCTCTAATGATGACAGAGTTAACATGGCTGCCGCCGACATCTGCCGAGGCCAAACTCTTGTTTATCTACAGCTCTGGTCTGAGGCGGCAACACGCCCAGGACAAACACACTGCTCAATTTTTAGCAGTTCTCCCTATTAATAGGAGAAGTGCCAATAATAACCGTGCCTTGTAAGTTGAACTAAATAATAGTGGCTGCCCCAGTAACAGAGAGGTCTGCGGTGTTATGAATAACCTGTCAGGGTTATTCTGGGGTAGCAGACAGGCAGGCTTAAACACTGGAAATACACACAGGACTCTTGTCTGGTGATTGAAATAACCCAGTATTTACAAGAAAAGATAAAGTATAATTTTAACTTTTTAGTGCACCTTTCACTTACATATCATTTTTGTAGGTTTGCAGGTTCAACAGTTGTGAGGGGTTTAAAGTAGGACTAAGAAAAATGAACACTATATTTATAAACTTAAATCTTTATCGTTATCATTATTATTTTAAACTACATGTTTATAAGAGATTTTCTCTTTACATACACATGTACATACGCATACAACAAAAGAAAGGTGTACCTCGTCAGCCGAAGCACACACTGCGGCACAAACGAACACAAAACACAAAGAAACAAACTTCTCAGACATAAAGCCATATTTTCTATGTATATAAACCCGAAAATTATTATATTTTCGTCACATAAATTGAGTTCAAACTAACCAAACTGCAAGGTTTCTATTAAGAGTACTCTTCCTCTTCATCATCTTCTAAGTCCATTCATATCACCAAAGCACTAAAAAAAATCTGTATTATTTAATTTAATTTTTTTTTTTTTGTTATAGCTATATAAACATAACCAACTCCAAACACTTTTTAAATTTAATTTAGGTGAAATTTGCTCAAGTTTAGACTTGAGATGTTTAAGGTAGACGTAACTTAATGACTTAATAGTTTACAAAAATAAAGAAGCAATAAAACTTTAGAATTTCTAAAGCTTCTTCCTCGAATACACTGCTCTAAAAATATTACTAAAACTCCCACAAACAAGTTTAAACTACACAGTCAAAATCACAACTGCAAAGAAATATGAGTTTATTATTTTCATTAGTTATTTTCCGGTGGTAAGAATTCTCCAACAATCAACAGGCAAACTGAGCTCTCCGCTGCAGCATCAACAGCAGCGTCCTGGTCCAACAAAGCTGATAACCCTCTATACTATAACACACTCATCTTGTTAAAGTGGCAGTATTAGGACAAAGGATTACCCAGATTATGAGCTGGTCTACATCTACAGCTCTACATGGGATTAGTCTCCTCTGAGCTGCACGACCGTGTTGACTCGTCAGGCCTCCGCACGTACAGCTGGACTGGAAAATATGCTGAATTATTAGCTTCATTTACTTGAATTAAAAAAAATCATTAACTTTATAAATAAGATAACATGAGCAGGTTCAGGTTACTGACTTAATTTAGTTTTCACTTCATGTTTAACACAAAAAGTTTTTGTCTCTCCTCTGTTTACAAGCAGATTGTATTTAACATTAAACAAGAAACTGTATTAACAAACCTAGCAACATGTAGTTTAAATATGAGTCTTGACAGTGTTAAATGTGACACAAACACACAACATCTGGGGACCTTTGCCCTGCATCTGAGCAACTCTGCAGATCGGCTGTGTGACACACACACACACTGACACACACACACATACGAGCAGGCCGGCACGACTACGCCCCTAAAAAGTGCCTCTTTCTTTCCACATCTGCCAAAATCCATTTGTGTCTCCCAGATTTCCAAACGTTCAACAAGCAAATTTATTTTCATGTTCACAACATATCCTTTCAAACGAGCACTAACACCATCTCAAACAAATGCTTTTCTTCATTAACGCAGAAAACAAATGTCATATTTCAGAAAAACTGAGAACGTGGCTAAAAAAGCTCAGCATGAAAAAGTTAAAAATGTTCATGTTACATAATTAACTCAGCAACAGGTGGGAGGGTTAAAAACAGCAACAGGAAATATCTATTAAATTAAATATAGCTTACTATTAATGTTACAAAGATGTGGGCACATAAAACACGTATTTTGTACAGCCCTTACCCTTGTTAAGATGACAAAAACGTGTAAAAAAAAAAAAAAAAAAAAAAAGACAGAAAAAAGAAAGAAAGAAATTATGTAGGGACTAAGGGACTGTTCATTATTTGTGAGGGGGGAGGCGGTGGCGCAAAAAAGGGGGAAGCATGTCAAATATTTTTTTAAGCACTGTGGAGGGACTTATGTTTTTTTATTTTGGCTAAGGAGAGGGGCTTACAAATAAAAATAGTTCTATTTTGTATTTATTTTACCACAGATTTTTAAAGGAAACATGTCTGTTTTCTTTAGAAATTGTTAAAATTACAACATTTATCACAGGCAGAAACTGTAGAAACAGAAATTATTGTTGGGTTTCAAATTTCCAACAGTCCTTGGACACATCAGATAAAAAAAAAAAACACTTACATTAGAGAAAAAAAGAAAAAGAGAAAACAAATCTAAGCTCCAAATAGTGACATTTCATCATTATCACTTAATTCTACATCTCATTTAAGATTTGAAAAAATAAACCGCACTAACTGACCCGCATGCAGGACAAACGTGAAAAACTGAGGTCTTCAAAAAACTTCCTCTTCAATTTTTAACCTTCAAACATCAAAGCGTAAGTTTCAAAAATTGCTGAATAACTAAACTAAATTATGTTGGAGGGAGGGTCATGCATTTTCTGCCAATATTTGTAGCTTAGGGGAAGGTTTAAAAAAAAAAAAAAAAAAAAAAAAAGTAAAGTCATACCATAGCCACCCCTCTCCTGTGATAAGTAAAGAACAGTCCCTTAATTCCTTAAACTTGCACCATAAACATACAGTAGCCTATTCACGCTGAACTGCACAACTTAGAAATTCAAAGCAAATTCCAGTTTTAAGCACCATAAAAACACTTTTAAAACATGTGAATTTGTCCCTTCAGGAAAACTCTGCACAAGAGCAAACTGAAGCTTCACAAGCCTCTGAAACACAGAGTCAGAGAAGTCAGAAAATGGTCTTGGCACTTCCTCAAAGGGGGGAAAGATCATGCACGGCCTGCAGAGCTGAAAGATCTGGGGGCTTTACTGCGTTTTTGTACGTTAACGCTTCACATTGGGCTTCACCAGCCGATCCTTAATCAAACACACACACACACACACACACACACACACACATCCAGGGAGAGAGGGAGAAAGAGGAGGAAAGAAAAGAGAGAGAAGGCTGTGTCTGACATTACAGCGCTGCTCCAAAAATAGCTCCCTGGCGCCCTGGCCTCCAGCTTGGTTGTCATGGCGACAGAACCACAGGCGCTATAAATAGACAATCGGCTCCAAATCTTGTGCTTCTGGAGTGAGGCCAGAAAGAGGGAGAGACAGACAGGGAGAGAGGAGGAGGAGGAGAAGAAAAGAGCGAACGACAGATAGGAGAGAAGGAGAAGAGGAAGAAGAAGAAAAGACAGAGTGACAGAAGAAGAGGGGGAGAGAAACAGAGAGCAGGCAACAAAAGACATACAGACGGAGAGAAATGCAGGGAATGGAGTGGGTTAGAGAGACAGGGAGAGACAGGGAGAGGAGGAAGGAGTGCAAGAAAGACAGAAAAAAAAGAACAAAGATCGAAAAGAACAAATTAAAGAAGTTAAGAAAAGAAAGGGAAAATGAAAAAAGTAAGAATCAAAGACTTAACAAAACAGGAGTCAGAAAGAAAAACGAACCGGATGAAAGAGAAACACAAAAAGAGACAGAGAGAATACAACAACAAACAGGAAAGAAACAATAAGAAAGAAGAGATAAAAAAAGGGCAATTAATGAAAGAATGCAAGAACAAGAAGAATGAAAGTAGACAAGACAAGAAGACAAATAAGGAAAGAACATATCAATTGACAGACATAAAGTAAAGGAACAAAAGACCAAAAGAAAGAAAAGAAACAAAAAAAATTAGACCAAAGAAAATAAAGGCAGGAAAGACCAAAAAATGCATTAAAAAAAGAGAGAAAAAGACAAATTAAAAAGAAAATAAAACAAGATAGAGAGAAAAGTCAAAGAAAAACTCAAATAAAAGAAAGATATGCAAAGAGACAGGCAGACAAAAAGCAAGGGAACATAAAACCAAAAGAAAGACAAGAAAGAAAAAAAGACCAAAGAAAATCAAGAAGGGGAGAAAAGCCGAATAAAAACCAGAATAAAAGAAAGAGACAGAAAGACAAACAGTAAGGGAACATAAGACCAAAAGAGAAGAAAAGACAAGACCAAAGAAAATAAAGTAAGAAACACATAAAAACTGATAAAAACTGAATTAAAAGAGAAAGAAAGAAATGACAAATTAAAAAGTTAAGAACAAACAAAAAATAACAAGACAGGGAAAAAACTTGAATAAAAAAAAATGAATAAAAGAAAGAGACAAAAAGAGATGGAAAGACAAAAAAGTAAGTGAACATAAGACCAAAAGAAAAATTTAAGACCAAAGAAAGTAGGGGCAATAGAGACAGAAAAACTCAATAAAAGAGACAGAAAGAAAAAAGACAAAATAAAGAAGTAAAGAATAAACAAAAATGACGAGACAGAAAAAAGGCTAATAAAAAACTGAATAACAGATAGAGATGTAAAGAACCAAAAATAAGGGAACATAAGACCAAAAGAGATAAAAGAAACAAAAGGAATAAAAAACAAGACTTACGAAAATAAAGGTAAGAAAGACAGAAAATAGGTAAATAGTGTTTAAAGAAGAGAGAAATAAAAAGAGAAGTACTGGGAACACTGGTGTGTTAAACAGCAGCTGAACACTGGGAGCGACACTATCACTGAACACACACAGCATTCAGGACATCACAATACAGTGAGATTGCTGCAGCAGCTTCTCTTCTACTTTAAAATGTACCTGACTCATACTACACATCAGCACAGCCACAACACGTCAAACATCTGCTGCTTTAAACACGTCTAAATATATTCACAATCACACCACACTGAAGTATTTAAACTACAACCCCCCCTCCATCCCCAAAAAATCAGTTTGTGTTTGCCCATCCCTCTTACTCTCCCCCTCACTCCCTACATCCTCGCGATGAGTCAGAGACTCAATCCGAGCCATTTTCTGTCCCTGCAGAAACACAACTACACATCACAGGGAGAAACAGCAAGGGGGAGGAGAGAGGGGAGAAAGAGGAGGAAGGATGCCGGAGAGGTAAATCAGGGGGACTCCGGCACACGTTCCCTGGGACAAGATTTCAGAGAATCGACGGATAATAAACACCGGCTGGTATCACATCCAGGCGACACATAACACAAACAGACACACGTACTGAATGTATGAGGACGCTGTTACACACTTCTCAGTTTTCTCTGAACATCTGGTTAAAGACACTTATATATATAATATATATTTAATCTATAAATGAAGTTGTTTTAAAGCCTTTAATAAAAAACTTGCTGTGAGGGCCAAAAAGTCCAATCAAGATCAAATTCTTACATTTGAGAAGCTTGAACCAGTGAGTGTTTGGCATGTCTGCTTGATAAGCTACTTTACTTTATGATTAATCAATTGTAGAGTTGGGCAATGGAGTCTAAAGACAGACTGCATACCGTGAGACAATATAAGTTTACTATAATGTTACTAAATAAATCATCTTTAAGTCTTACGGCTGATTTCTCACTAAAATCCAGATCTGCTATAACACCATTAAAGGTGCTAGTGAAGCTACGAACTCATGACAAGAGCTCCTTCTTCACACAATCAAATGAGATAATAAACTGCTCTGTCAACTTAAAGCAGCTCTATGTGATATTCAGAGTGTATCTATGATTCAGAGATTGTCTGCACACGGCTCTCAACATGGAGGTTGCTGCACTGGTGGTTCACAGCTGATGATGCTAACAGTATGAACAGAGCAGCACGGCAACAGTGCTGACAGAGCTAACAGTGTTAACAGGAGGGAACCAGAGGGTGGGTGACAGGGCTGGAATTTCACGAGGGCCACGAGGGCCATGGCTCTCATGCCCTCCTCATTTGGCCCTGTGCCCTTGAAAAAAGTATCTGCCCTAAGGCCACAGTGGCCTTGATGCCCCGCCCGCACTGCCCCAGGTGATTTTGCAGTTTTCTCCTCTGCCTCTTTCTTGTCAACACGGCTTTGACACCTGCTCTTTTGAGAAAAAAATGCGATGACATTCTGGACTCTTATTGAGCAACATCAAATGAGACGATGCGTACATCACCAGTGGGGGGTTTGATTCGAGCCTGGCATGAACCGCTCGGACGGGCTATAACGACAGTTTGACACCAATCTATCACCGGCCAACCAGGAGACTTCATCAAACACCCGGGAGTAAGGTACCGAGACCCGGTATTAAACAACCCAAGGCAAGTTTAATCAACACCGTAATAACAGTAAGCTCCACCATTATCAGCGTAATTTTTTAAAGTTTCAGTTTCATGTATCATCATTCTGCAGCGGTGGGGCCGCGGTGCAGATTAAGGGAATATAACTTCAAGATGACTCTAGTTAACGACAGCTACACTTGTTACTGTGAGTAAGTGCGATAAAACCTCTGCCAGCCAAGCCAATACTTTATCAGTGCATGTGATCAGCATGTAGAAAGCCATATTTCAATCTGCTCTGTCCGCA
>NC_065529.1:34456758-34592031 GCF_006386435.1 Epinephelus moara | reverse complement strand
ATCAGTTTATCATGTACACTCAAAAAATATTTAGGCCTAATATTTAAGATTGTTTGCTTATAAATACATGAACCTGGTTGTTCTATATTTAAAACACATGGGTTTATTAGTGCTATTAAATAAATCACATTATTACTTATCATACTCATTATTATTACTTGAGCTTGTTTTATTTATTCATTTCACAGATAGTTATACATCCTTAGTTCTTAATTTCATTATGAACGTGGACTTAAAATCATTGTTTTATTTTATGGCCTTGCTGCCCTGGCTTTTGGCCTTTGTGCCCTCAAAAAATTGACAACACGAAAGGCCAAGTGGCCTTGCCCCTAAAATGACGAAATTCCAGGCCTGGTGGGTGTTATGCTTCTGCAGAGCGACGGCCATTAGCTAGTCAGTAGAACACACACACCGGACTAACATGCACTAAACATGCATGTGCAGCTGGACCATCGACAACAACAACAAACAGACAAGCTCTGATTACTAGGGCTGATGCTCTCTCTCTAGTCGGTTGGACGATATGTTCAGCACTCGTCCTCTGAGATGGTTGGTCTTTTTTTTGGATTTGCCCCACCCCTTCTGCACTGCGATTGGACGGCTGGTGACAGTGCCGAGCACAGCTTTTGACGCAAAGTTAAACATTTTCAACTCGAATTTTAGTCAGAAAAACTGAGAAATAATCACAGAAGACATTCAGTGTCTGCCCGTTTTTTTTTTTTGTCCAAAATTGTCACACATCTAAAAATAAATACGACATCAATTTGTGTCAATCATGTTTGCACACTGAGTCCGAAACTTTCATCTGTCATAAAAAATTTCCGAACCAAAAAAAAAAAAAAAAAATCAGAAAAAAAAGGGACTCCATGTGCAAAGGCTTTTATCTTTAGGGACTGCTTTTACTAAGTGTCAGTCAGTTCAAGACTGGATTACAAAGCTTCTGAGAGGGATACAATCACACCGGAGCCCTCCTTGGAGCGGCAGGATGGCTAACGTTAGCTTATGGGCTAAAAACAGTAAGTCTCCTTTCACATGCAGTGTTAGCGACATAGTTAGCATTAGTAACGCTATTTTGTATATGACATTAGTTACCTTCTATAGTGTCCAGTATGTCAAATTTTTCTCATCAGTCCCATTCAATGTTTAGTGGTGAGACGGTGAGTTTAACTGCCCTCAGCAGGTGTAATGTCGAGCTCTGTGACAGGAACAAAAACGTTTTGGTGGACACACACCACTACCAGGTAGAGTACACCTCCAGAGCACTGTGGCCGATTTAGTTCACCTAAAGAGAACGTGCAGATTTTTTTTTCCCCATTGAACAATTGATTGGTTGATGAGTAGGTAGAATTTCAGGCGACAAAGATTTTCATTGGTTGATCACAGCCCTATGGATTACAACACACCCAAAGGTAGTGTGACTTCATTCTCTGCTCAGGACACCATTACTCCACCATATCTTTACATAGCAAATAGTAGTGTGCTGCTATATTAATGCTCACAATGTCGTATAGAGCTCCTTTGAATGCCACATGCACACGCTGTATATTAAACAAATATACAAAGTATCCCTCAGCACGTGACAGGCAGACAGTTTAAAAGGCATAAAGGATGCCATGCATTGGCTTCTATTATAACCCTCACGTCAGTAAATATTAAACTTAGCTGAACATAGCTTATCATAACCACTGAAAAAAGGGGAAAATAACTAACATAACTTTGTCCACAGGTACAAAATCTGCCTACCAGCACCTCTGTGGGTAAATTTTGATTAGCTCACTTATTAATACATCATAGGCCCTATCATACATCCGGCACAAAGCAGCACAGAGTGTAGTGCAACTGTCTTGTACTTCTGCTCTTCTGTGCAACCATGGGTGTGTTGCTTTTTAAATAAGGTGTGGTCAGGTGCATTGTTGGCGTGTTTCTATTCTGAGGCAGCAGAAAGCGTTTGCACCACTCACCAATAAAAACCTGGTCTAAAGTCAATGGCGCAGTATTTTCCAACTATTTAAAGGGTGCATTATTCAGATAGATGCACCAACATAGTCGGCTTCACAACACGCATACAATCTGTTACACACAGGGATGCACGAACAGGTCACAGGTGGATGAAGTAATACATCATTTATTTGGAAAATATCAATTACAAATTTATTCTGTAAAATGTGAACATAGCAGAGACCAGAGCAGAGCTGCAGACTCCCTACTAGGAAAGTTTAGTTCAGCTTCTACTGTCAAGTTTATAACTACAGTTTTTAGTTTTGTTGCTTAAATGTCCCACAATATTTGCTGCAGTGATTTTACTGCTCTTACTGAATACTCTCAACAGAAAACCACTCACTTCTCAATTTGCCAAATCCACGATCCACAGGTGCACCTGGCTTTTAAAAGGGAGATAACATCAGATTGGTTGAATTCATGTTACCCCCAAAATACACCGAATTAAGGGGACTGGATACGACCCCTTTGCCCCTTGCGCCTTACTTTGAGACCCAGATCTTGCTGCGTTTAAATAGCAAAAGTAATTTGACACGCACTAAACACTGCGTCAGGTACGGACTATGCGCTACAGACTGTTTAAATAGAGTCCTACATCACCTACACATTATCTTAATTTCTTATAAAACCAATTTGTAAAAACAATGGCTTTACATTAGGTTAGTGCTGGACTAGTTTTTAGTTGGGTGCTGTAACTTCCTGAAATCTCCACTGGTTGCCTGGCAACCTCGTGGTGAAAACAAAGAGTTCAGGAAATTGTGACTAACTAAAATAACTTACAACAATCAAGTCATACATATATTATGTATCCCGCCACAACAGCACTAGAGCCATAAATGTTTTCATGCTAAATACGTAATTACCTCTTTTTAGAAAACAGCTCTACACTGTGTCTTTGTTTTTAAAATAGTTTTTTTAGTAGCGTATTTACACACTTAATGATAAATGATAATAATTTAACATCTAAACATATAAATAATACAAAAAGGGAAGCTTGTAAGACTGTAATGTGGAGGTGTAAATGTTATAATCATTTCAACTATGCACGATTACTTTAAAAGAAACCATTTCTTCTTAAGATCTCAGAAGTGATTTACTATCAGGGGAAAGTTCCTCAATATTTCAGGACCAAGTTTACAACTGTGTGATCTCCATGTGGATGGAACAACAGAAAACTGACAAACAGGCCTCATCTTCCGAGACAAAACAAACCTTTTCACCTCTGTCCTGTTGGGGGACACTGTCACGTTGTTTGGACCTCACATGTAAATTGCCTACAGTCGACTGAACACAACACGTCCACATGTAATCAAGGACAACAACATCCTCGCAAACAAGTGTGTGACCATATAAAGTGACAGGAAGTGTCAATAAAAAACAACAAAAACACATTATAGAGGAGCACGATGGAGCAAAAAACACAGTCAGTGAAGCTTCGGTGACTTCCTTCTCGTCAGACGGAGACAACAAAGCCTCACCGCCCCGTCAACTTCTTCTTCCCTTTTTTATTTTTATCATGGCATGAATCAGATATAATTTCTTTTTCTTTTTTCTTTTTTAAAGGGACAGGCGGGGGTGTACGGGGTGGCCCTGACTTTTCCCGCTCTGATCCAGGGTTGACATTTTCATTTAATGCTAACAACCTTCATCAATAATGCTGAAGTTGTCTCTCTCCTAACACACTCGCTCATTCTTTCTCCTTCTGCAGCCTGCCTGGGTTAAAAATAGCTCTCCCCTCTCTCTTTCTCTGCTTCTCCGTTTACATAAGCACACAGAGGGGGGAGGGGAGCACTTCCGGTCTGGCCACCCAGCCCAGCATCTGATCCATAACACTGGGGCTGCTGGGTGTGGGAGAGAGGAGAGGAGAGGAGAGGAGAGGAGAGGAGAGGAGAGGAGAGGAGAGGAGAGGAGAGATCCCGCAATGCAGGGAAGCCCTCTCTTTCTCGATTTCAATTCATCTCTTCAATACTTTCTCTTCTTCAATCATTCTGTCTCTCCGTTAGCTCGCAACTTTCTCCGTCCAGGAAGCTTTGTCATGATTGTCCTACCTCTGCTGTCTCCACTGACACCGCACCTCCCAACAATAAAAAACATGCAGTACCACGTCCATAAGTGACAAAACACCTGTGGACGTGCATACAGTCTAAGTGACAAGGACGCACATACAGTACACACCCACGTTACTGTACTTCAATAAAAAAATGTTTGCCACTTTATAAAACAACACCAGTACTTTTTAGAGGGAAGTATTCTACTTTTTATTACCTACATTTATTTGGAAGCTGTAGCCACTAGTTAGCGTTTTAAGTTTTAAGATTCTACATTTAAAAACCACACAATAGACAATATATAAAATCCAATATATTGTTAAGGATTAAACTAGTGGTCCAAATCCTCTTAGCTTGTGACCTCTTACAAAAAGTAGTGTCATGTTTCTGATAACTATTACCCTTTTCCAATAAAATTGGCGCTTATGTGCAGGTTTTTTTAAGCACAGGAAAACCCGCTAAAAATGGGCGACAGACTCCCTTCTCACTGCCAGTAGAGTCACAAACACACTGGAAACAGGGTAAGTAAACAGTAGAAAGCAGCATGGCGGCCAGTGAAAATATTACAGTGGTGTTAGGGACAAAATTTTGTGGCGGCGCGTCAGTGCATTGCGCTGGATAAGGAGCAAAAATTAGCACATCAATCCTGATGTTGCATCTCCATCACTGCCGATTTAAGTCAATCGGAGCTGGAGCTGACAAATACTCGTGTCTACTGCTGAATTAAGTGCCCCGGGAGTAAATGCTGATTGTAACCTTTACCATTTAAGACAAAAGCCAGATGTTAGTGGGATTATTGTTGAGTGGGAAAAAAGCTTTTACGCTGTTAGCAAGTTTATCAAACAGTAACTTCGTCACTTAACTTCTCAGATGGTTTCATTTCAGCTCTCTCCAATATTTCACCAAAAAAAGAAAATCCCAGAGAAAGGTCCAAAAAAAGAAAACAAAACTGTGTGGCAGACTTTTGTTCTATTTTTCTAACCCTCATTAATCATCTCACAACTGCCCAGATTCATCCTGTGACCCTTCAGAGGGGCCTGACCCCTAGGTTGGAAACCACTGGAATCAACTTCCTAACTTTATATAAGGTGGTTAAATCTAGCTCCACCTCGACCAGCTACAACTGTGTCACGTTACTTACAAACTGATCGGTATCACAGGGGACATTTTTTTCTGCACGCTGCTTTGATCATTTATAAATTTTGCTGTTCATATATTCATATACTTTCACTAAAAGGAGTTTGAATGGAGGACTTTTACTTGTTAAAGTTACACATACAAAAAAAAACAACTGCCTGACACATGCACATTGATGCACCAGCATATACTGTACACAAACACAAACACACACAGGAGAGAGTGGGCAAGCCTCCGCCCTCCAAGAGCTCTGGCTTCATGTGACCACTGCATGCCTTATAACAGAGGCAGGCCTAACTGAGATCAAACGGTGGATAAGAAAAAAAATACCAGAAAATAAAGCAATAGTGTGGAAACAGAGGAGGGAGAGCCGGGAAGGCTCCGGAAGATGAAGATTTTAAGGGAAAGAATTACATGTCTCATCTTCAGCATTTGTGACAAGTAATTTCAATGCACAAAACACCAGCAATGAAAACACTTGAGAGGCAGCAGGGATACAAAGAAACCTGGGTCGCTGTCACCGACCACAGACACACACAAACTACCAGGTCAGAGTCTGAGCTGTTAGGCAAGACTGCTAACTAGAAAGCAAACTTATTAAAAAACTTTTAAACTGCTCAATACATGGCCGGACAATCTGCAATCAAGCACCACAAAATGTTAAAGGACAAAGGGCAGTCCACACCAAGAACGATAATTACAACAATAGCTATTGCTTTAAAAATCTTTCATACTAAAGTGGGTGGCAGAGTCGACACCACAGACCACCACACTACAACAACAGTAGTGAACAATACAGTTGAAATCACTTTCAGAGGGATTTGATGAACAACAGAAATACTGATGGCCAACAAATATCCATCCGTATTTAGAGGGCATCACGTTCAACATGGCAGATCTTCATAAAGAAGAAGGGTATCTTGGAAGCAACGGGTCTCACCCTTCAGAATCAGATGCAAGTGTTTTTGTTTTCAACGTATACAAGAGATGATTATCAT
This sequence comes from Epinephelus moara, assembly GCF_006386435.1. Taxonomy (NCBI): domain Eukaryota; kingdom Metazoa; phylum Chordata; class Actinopteri; order Perciformes; family Serranidae; genus Epinephelus; species Epinephelus moara. Next base: position 34,585,850 of record NC_065529.1, on the reverse strand, counting down.
CTAGCATTACCTCAGGTAGCCTAATGACAACCATATTACCTCCTTTAAAGAGAATAAACCCCTCATGGCTATAACAGTAGTTTCTACTTGAGGCTGACATTTTTTTGGGAATCCTGTGGGTCACGAGAGAGTCCTGTAGGATTCCCGCAGAATGAGAGTTCATTTCACTCTTCATCACGTGACTGGGACAGGTAAGGAAAAAAGTCAACGAGAGCTATTGGTTTGTTTCCACAGACCATAGGAAGTATATGTCTGTACGTATGAGCACACATCATTTTATGTGAAGTATGGAAGTTAAATGGATTGTTAGTTAATGGTGATTTCCATTATGTTTTAGCATTGAGCTAACGGACTAAGCACTGGTTACTTGCCACACGGTTGTAGCAATTAAATCCAGAATCAAGAACAGACTATTATCATGTAGATTTTCACTCACAAGGACTTTGCCTTGGTGTTTGGTGCACACAATATGCAAATCAAGAGGAAATAAAACTGAAGACAAAGTACTGCAATAATCAGTAACATAAAAAAATTACAATAAAAATATGAAAAACTATACGATAAAAATATAATAAAAATATGAACAATATAGCTATGTTAACTGTGAGGAGGTTATTTCACCAGTGTGCTATACTGATTGAATATGCTTAGTTTTTATACCTAAATCTGGCGTTCTAATATGTATAAACGCTTTTTTCTTCATGTTTAAAAGCACTACAAAGGAGCGGGATGGGACAGAAGTTATTCTTCAGGGATGGGGACAGGTCGGCAATTCGGCTTTTACTCTGTCATGAGATAAGGACGGGACAGGAGTCTTTCTGTGGGAGTGGGATGGTACAGGAGTGAAAACCTGGAAATCTACTCCCATGTCAGCTTCTAGTCTCTATCAAGCACGAAATACTCACTTTCACTTTACAGTGCTTGAATTGTCTGGACTCACACCCTTAAATCCATTGACTGATTCATCTGGCATTGTGATATGAAACAGTGGATTCTCGGCTAAAATTACAAAAAAGAGCCAATCGTGTCATGAACATGAGCAGGACTAACGCTGTTGTCAAGCTGTGCGCTACAACTAGTGAGAAGTAGGAACAACAATGGCAAGCGTTATAGACGAGATAGACGCTGGAATCAAGCCTGTTCTAAAATGACGTGTTCTCAATACCACCTCACATCGTAGTTTGTTTGACTTCACTCCGCTCCACTATTAAAACCCTGGCAAAACAAGTATGTTGCCACAGCTACGCATCAGTATGGACCTAAAATGATGATAGATTCAGTTGGACATCATGTCTCTAGTGATTGGTTAGGGAAAACCTTGAATCCTCCTCCCCATAGAAATCTGTTAGAGTTGACGCAATGTCAGACTGAAGATGGAAAGAGGGTGTAAAAAGTTGACAATTCTGTCTGATGTCAGGTAAGAGCATGAATTCTACACAAAGGAAACTGTGTTACTGTTCATCAGTGTGGATGCTCACAGCATTATAGTAAAGTTCTTGGTGTGGACGGCCCTTAAGTCTGGTGATAATCTTTTTTTTCTGGTCAATGAGTCCCATGAAAAGAACATGTGTACCAAATTTCATGACAATCCATCCAACAGTTGTTCAGTCTGGTCCAAATCAGTGGACTGACTGACAGACCAATGTTGCCATAGCTAGAGCTATGCTGCTAGCATAGCTAAAAACAATTAAAAGCACATCATCGAGCCACATCTTTGCACTGGCTGACATGTTTCTGCATTGCAATGAACACCATAGTTTATTTTCCATGCTGTAACACACTTAGAGCAGACACACTGTGTAGATAGCACAGCATTCACTGTCGCCTCATGAGCCTTGAACACTTTGCACTCACAGTAACCACATGCTAAAACGACCAAACACCCCAGTGTGGGTATATATGTATGTGTGAACTTCAGAGTCAGAGAGAAAAAGGAAGTGTGTCTTTTGTCTGCCTCCACTTAGAAACATATGTATGTTTAATTGCAAGAGTGTGTGTGGAGATGAAAGTAAAGGAAAGGGGAATAAAAAAAAAAGAGAGACTTACTACTGTGCACAGTCGATGAGTTGATATTCGTTGGACCTTTCCCAGCAGGCCCGCACCCCATCGTCCTGCCAGAGGATCTTTGCATGGTCATAAAACTCCTGGAAAGAGAAAGAGGGGTCTGGATCAACGGCATACCACAACTAGAAATAACTGCGAGTCAGACTCTCGTTTTAGGATCCCTGAAACAAAGATATGATATCACAAAAACAACTAAAGGAAAAGTGTGTGTAAGTGAGTAAAAAAAAACATTATATACACACTCTTATCATTTATCTTTTGTATTCCTCTGCATTTTCCAGAGAGAGGAGAAGAGAAAAGAAGAGCCGTTACAGTGAAGACCCCCAGAACATGACGCAAAGTTCACTCCCCGTCTCTGGCCTCCAAAATTACAGATAAAAACAAAGTGCTATTTGGCACAATGTCACGTAGATTGTTGGAGAAAGAGCAGGTTGCTTATTTCTACAGTGTTTGCTAATGCACAAGTTACTTGCCGACAATGCGGAGCGAGAAGAGGCAAATTTTCTGATGTGTTTAATCGATTACACGCAGTGGTGGGTAGTAACCTGTTACATACACTTAAGTTTTACTTTACTTACTTGAGTTACTACTAACTCACTTAATAAATAGTGCTTCTAAGAACAGTCGATTTGCAGAATACTCTTACTTACTCTTATTCGAGTACATCAGCAATAAAGTAGATGTATTTCTACTACGTTACATTGGACTACACACTTCTTGCTACTTTTACTAATAGATTTAGCTGTAAATATTTTTTTTATTCAGCTGAGCTCACACACAGCCCGGCGATTTTCAGACAACAAGGGATAAGTGACCACTATAGCACCGCAGATAACGGAGATTTAGGTTTTGGACACTGACGCACATACGATGCCGACTGCATTAAAGCCGTTCCTTAAAGAATTCTGGGTTCTGATGGGCACAGCTGCCGCACCATGGCCGCCAGAGCTGATCACGGCCAATCTAGACAATGCCTGATTGCACTAGATGTGCTGAGGCGTACTACGTACAAGAGACTCTCTGCTCTGCTCAGCGAGTGACGCAAAGTTTTTTTCTTGTTTTGTTTTACAGCATGTTTTGTCATTTCCTGGATACAGCACGTCAATGACAAACATGCATTTCACATGTTGAATTAATGAATGAATGACTTTATTTTCTAAAAAACAAAAACATAATAAAAACAAACAATGTTTGTGTCCAGTGTCCAAAAAGGTGTAGGTAGAAGTAAATCGTATATGTCCCTACCCCTTTCTTACATTTCTTTTAACTCATATTATTTCAAATTTATTTACAACTAATATACAACTATCCCCAGTCTATTTACCACCAAATAAATAAATAAGTAATAAAGCCAGTTTATTTACAGTCCAAGTACCACCCATTGTTACAAAATAAATATGCACTCCCCTTACACAACCTTTCCTCATCTATATACTGTATCTGCCAAAAATATCTTTAATATATAGTTTTTAAATTGATTTATACTTGTGCTTTGTTTCAACACATTATGTTAAAGACCCGTTAGAACATAATACATTGATGTATAAATGCATCTTTTGAAGTTAATCACTATTTGAGTAGTTTTTTGAGATATTCACTCAACCCACCACTGATTAATCAATGTACTCAAAATTTACCAGCAACTATTCCTGTAATTAATTGAATAATCATTTCAGTCATTTTTTAAATCAAAAATGACAAAAAATTCTGGTTCAAGTTTCTGAAATGTCAAAATGTAATCATTTTTTTATTCAACATGACAGTAGACTGAATATCTTTGGTACTGTTGGTCAGAAAAAAATAAAAATAAAACAGATACCTGAATACGTCACCTCGGGCTGTGGGTATTTAAAACGTTTTTCACTGTTTTCTGATGTTTGAAAGTGAAAAATGTTGAAAAAGAGAAAAAGAGTTTAACAGTGGCTTATGATTAAACTTTAGTAAATGCAGAAAACAACACTTGATTGGTGGATGATAATAAAAAAATTGGTGCTGGTTGGTATATTTGGATGATATCTGTGTCCTTGGGTTAAGACTGTATTTACCGTCCGAGTCTCGGTGGGTGAAAACGTTTAAGGACAGATGGAGGGAGGCTGATACTCCCTGGCTTAGTCTGCAGTTGAAGGCCGGCTCGGAGAGGAGCAGCAGATGAGCGGGCTCTGACAGAGGCAGGAAACAGAACAGTTCACCGAGTTCATGAAGAAATGGAGAGCTTTGTACGGACACAAGGCTTGGCTGTCACTACACAGGGGCCTATCTCTTCACTACGATCTGCAGCGGGTCACATACAACGCGGCCAAGCACAAATAAGCCATTATGAGCCGTGGAGTTTTACTGTACACCCTTAAAAATACTGGATGTAGCTGAGAGTGGGCAGGTTTTACAGTGGCCACCACGTTACTGACAGATACATGGGACAAGGTCTGTTTAAAACTAACAGTGTTGTTTGTCAGTTGTTTTCTCTTAGCAGAAAACAAAACTGTCAAACATAAGTAATTACTGATTATCACTGAGTTAAATATCTTCACTTGCACACAAAGAGCAACTGGGGAGTAAAAAACAAGGGGTGAACAGAGTTTGGTTTACAGACAGAGTAGTATAGTATACACGTTAAAGAAATGCAAATTGCTTATAAGTTCAACTATCAGCCAAATAATGTAGGTCTTATTTGTGTTCTCTTTGTCGTCCTTTTCTCTTGTTTCCTTTTTCACTTGTGTGTTAAGTCCTACTCAAGGCTTGAAGCAAGAAAAAATCCTGTGCCTGAATTTTTTTTAGAGGGCCTTCTGCGCTAGGGGGGTCCGGGGGCATGGCCCCCCGGAAGAAAATTTTGAACATTTGACGTCTAAATGAATTAATCTGGTGCACTTTGAGAGTATCAATCAAGTATCACATCAAGGAGCTAGAATAACAATTTCAAGGTTTTTAATAATGAAATATGAACAGTTCACCAAAAAAGGAAAATTTGGTCATCAGCTACTACAAAATGGTTGGGGCCGGGCAATTTTAGGCAATTCTGAGCAACAAGTGGCAGAATAGGAAGACAACAAGAACGCATTAAAATGTACGTTTTACATCAGTTGAAGCTTGAACTCACGACCTCTGACACCAAGGAGCATCTTCTATCTGACTGAGCTAATTTGCAAGTGACAACTCATTGGTGGCTTCACAAATTATCTCACTTATCTCTACCACACCGCCTCTTTCTCTTTCTGTATGTGTGAATTGCAACCCCCAACCTTTAGCCATTTCTCTCTCTCTCTCATTCTCTCACTCTCTCTCTCTCTCTTTGTGTGTGTGTGTGTTTTCATCTCTCTCGTGTCTAGACCAAACTGAACAAATATTTATAGACAGACAAGCAACATCATAATTAAACAGGCTTTTATTTTTTTAATTTATTTTATTTTGAAAATTGGCCGGATTCTCTCGTCTTTTCTGTGTCCGAATTTCTGTTTGGTATGATCCGCTCTATCCAGCTTGACAGAGTCGCTCACGGCTCGTGTGAAAAATAGACCAGATGCCGAACTGAAGCGCTGCAGTGCGCGAGCCTCCACAGGCACTCTGCTCTGCTCACCGGCCTGTGTGGACAGTCAGATAGGTTAACATGGACGCCAACTGAAAACTGCCTCCGCTGCTGGGAGCTGCGCTTCGGTTCTGCGTCCGGTGTGACCGTGGCGTGACTGAATGAGAGACTGTGAAAACTTAAGGCCCACCCTACTCTGCCTCTGATTGGCTAGAAGTCCTTGTTTAGCTTGAGTAATGTGATACACCATTGGTAGTTGGAACTATCACTTTGCTTTGCTTTAAAACGACTGGTTAAATCACTGTTGCTACGGCAAGATGATAAAATATTCACGAGAAAAAAATATTCCTGCACCAGAATATCCCTGCGCCGGAAATCCGGCACCGTGCCGGAGAACTTCAAGCCCTGCCTACTAGCTCAAACTACGAGGCCTCAAAGAGAATCAATCAGACAGAAAGTTCCCGGGGTAATTCACAGATTCAAAACAATTACCCTGAATGAATCAGACTTAAAGGTTCTGTATATGAGATTTTGAATATTAATGCAGCAGCAAACCACAATTTGCTATGTAAAGATAGAGAGTAACGGCGCCCTGAGCAAAGGATAAAGTCACACCCATTGTGTCGTAATCTAAGCTTCTCTGTTCTTTGTTTCGGTAGCCTGGCCGGCCACGTGTGCATTTGAGTCCCTCCCTCCATGTCTTGACCTAAGGTGGTGGAACGGCATCATCGCAGAAGCGTAGCGCCTACCCCCTGGTTCCCCAAATCACTGTTACATTGAGAAAAAAAAATGTCGGAAAATAGAGGAAAGTCACGTTTTCCAAAAGCCCAAAGTGACCTCTTGAAATTGTTTTATTTGTCTAATGAACGGCCTTAAGTCCAAACTATTTAAGGGTTGTTGGGTTTATTTTGCCTTTATTTGATAGGACAGATTAAGCGTGAAGGGGGGAGAGAGAGTGGGGATGACATGCAGCAAAGGGCTGTGGGTTTGAATCAAACCGTGGCCTCTGCAGCAAGGACACAGCCTTTGTACGTGGAGTGCCCGCTCTAGCAGGTGAGCTAGTGGGCGCCCTCAAACTATTGAAGTTAAAAGTCCACAAGGCAAGTAGAGACAGCAAGTGAGAAGCTGGAAGTGAGGCTGCACCCGATTCAGAATTATGTCAGTCAAATCTGATTTGGCTGTTCAATATGAATATTTGACTGTTAATTATTTTATTTCCATATAGATTTTGAGAGTTTGAATGGAGTTCAGCAGGACGTTCAGTGTGACATTCACGTAATGTAGTTGACCAGGTAACTACGCTAACAACGATCGGAAACGTGCAACATTTTTTTGACACTAGAGATCTAACAAAAGCCAGATCCTGTGTCGTATTAAGTATCTGTGAGCTGTAAATACAGAACTTTAAAGCACAAGATAACATTATCTCTGTGCCTGAGCAGACAAAATCTCCCTTCCTACAGGCAGCTGCATCCGTGCGTGCAGCTGCCTGTATCGTAGAGCAGCGTCAAAGTGAGAAGCACTCACTCTGCAGCTAAATCTGGGGACCGAAATGTGCCCAAGAGTATGCTGCACACTGACAGGAAAAATTAAAAAACAAAAAACACGACTGCTAAACTTGAAGGAATCTCAGTCGACTGAGGGCTCTCCGAATGATGATATGAACCTCCGACTTTCAGCAAGCAATAAATGTCTGCCATTTCTGCTAAATGATTAATCAAAATCGACAGACAGTAGGTAGTGAAGTGTCAGAGGTCAGCAAGGTCAACTTCAGAGTTTCACTCTCTGTTTTTGCTTTCATAAAGTTAATATACGGGGCACATGTACAATTCAGAGTTTGACAGAAAAAGGAAACGGCTATTTCATGATGCCTCTCATTGTGGCTGTGCAGCTCTGTGAAGAGTTTAAGAATAGGAATGGCTGTGACCTGAGTGAAGACCTACTTTGAGATCCTGTGTGAAAACAGACAGCACTCTAAAGACATGCTGCAGAATTATATCATACATTTTGAATTAAACTGCATTCATACAAGGCTGAGAAAAATGTATTCTTATTAATCTACCAGATGACAGGCATATTGTGAGATTTCAAACATTTTTGGGGCAAACTTCACTCTTTTCAAATCCTTTAGATGTATGAAATGCATTCAAAACGACATTCAAGCTGATGCTACACGATGAAGAGGGTTCAGGGAGTTTCTCTGTTTATACAACATCTACTTCATGTCTGTCTGTTCATGTCTGTTGTTGCTCTTAATGAGGTCTCTCCCCTTTTTTTCCTGTTGAAAGGTTATTTGTGGAGTTTCTCCTGCTCCAAACAGCAGATTTTAAAGAACAGAGGGAGTCATATGTTGTAAAAATTGTAAAGCCCTGTAAGGCAAATTTCTGATTTTGAGCTATTTACAGTAAATAAAATTGCCTTGTCATTGTGCCGTGCTGGGAGGCTCAGGAGAGGTGGGCATGGCAGCGATCACTCTGAGCAAATAACCTCGGTGACTTTATTTATGTTGCATAAAAGGCGTGATCCTTTTTATTATTTTAGGAGTTTTTTTTGGTGAATAATAACAACAAGGATTACTGATTAGAAACGAAGCTCCGAGGGAAATCAAGACAGATTCAATCCAGGCCCTGTGCTTATTTTCTCTCCCTCTCTTCCTCCTCTGCTGAAGGCAGAGTCAACCAGTCCAACTGGTTTCCAGTAGGCCCTAAGGCCAGGAGAGGGGGAGCGGGCTAAGAGGAGGAGGAGGAGGAGGAGGGTGGAGGAGTTGAAGGAGAGGCTGAGCCTATAAAATAGTTTTCTACTGTATTCTCTTTTCCGAACAACCAACCATTCACTTCAACGGGCATGATCGAAAGCCGAACCCTTGCTTCTGCTTCTGGGAGCTGATGCTTCAATAAACGCAGCTATCATTAGGCTCAAATCACGATTTAAAACAACAACTGTAACACGCCTGTAACCTTCCACACACCCTTCATGAAAAACTGAGCATCAGATCAAAGTGTGAGTGCTGGTTTTTTCCTTCTTCAGCGGAAGTCTGGTGACTGACTGACAGCCTGAGGGAAGGGTCAGCTCGAGATAGGCCCGCATAATAAATTTGCCATGAAGTAACAGAGACAATATCAGGAGACTTCCTTTTGCTTACACATAAATACACTCACTCTTCACTGGAAACTCAGCTGCTAAAAACAAACTTACACTGTGGAAATGACCAGTTTAAACACTGAAGCTATAGTGCTGGAAAAACACTGGGAGGACACGATGTTCTTAGAAACTAGAAAACAGCTGAAACGCTATTTAACAAATAGACATACTTACTTACGTTTCACTCCTTAAATTTGTGAAACATTTGAACTTAAATACGCACTTCTTTTTGACCATTATACCTAATCAACCAATTTTTTTGTTTGTTGTTGTTAACAGTATTTGAATTTCCACTGTCTTAAATTGTAATTATACTTTGGCAACACGTGAGAAATGTCAGATCAATAAAGCTTACTGAATTGAAATCTAAATGTAGTTGATTTTAAACACATTTCCCAATAAATCAAACAAGCTATCTTTGATTGAAAACCCTTTAATCTTGATTAAGATTCATAATAAATCAACAGAGTTTGATTTATTGGGGTTTTGGACAGCTGGATATGACCATTTATTGACATACCAAATCAAAAATGGCATTTTATTTTTTCATTATTGATTAATCTGCTGATTATTGTCTTGATTTTTTGGTTAATCAAATTGTGCTTAAGCACAATATGGTGTATTTAAATTCTTATTTTGTGCGACCAGCAGTCCAAAATCCCCAAATATAAAGTTTCCTGATAATACAAAGTGAAGAAAAGGAGCAAATCTTCACATTTAAAAAGCTAGAAACCTTGAAAATAGCTTAAATGTTTTATAAATCATCAAAACTGCCCACATTTTTGTTGTTTTTTTGGCGATCAAAGCAATTATTTAAATGATTGTTTCGTCCCAATTGGTTGTGGTCTTATTACCATGTTTGACTGTGCTGGGAATCTCAGAGACACGGCCGGGCGCAGGCTGCAGCTCAGGGGGGAATCCCTCTGAGTCTCTGTGTTTCTGGAGGACAGGTCCCTCTGGACACATTTAGGGTTATTACAGACAATCAGTGTTAATAGGTGGTGTGGATCTCTCAGGTGAGAGGCTCATTCAATTGACGGCCTCCCAAGCGGAAGCACACCTGCTAATTACTGAATCACTGCGCAAACACACTGAGCGAGCTCATAAAGGCTGCCGTGGGAGGTTCCTCTCTCAGCCTACAACACACCTTGTCAGGGACCTGCTAGGCAGGCTGGCATTGATACTCGGTGACATTTAATGAGAGCTATAATAAGAGGTTGTGACCAATTTCACAACAAAACATCTATAAATAAACACGCATAAAAACTAAAGCTGATCTGTATCAGTCTGTTTACTGTAAGACATTCAATGATTATTGTTAGTACTAACGTTAGTATACCATTATTTTCATTACCTATTAATCTATTGATTATGTAATGAATAGATCATATGGTCTACTCAATGTAAAAAAAAATAATGCAAATGAAAATGCATATCACAATTTCCCAGAGCCCAGGTTTGCATATTTAAACGTCTTTTTTTTGTCTGACCGACAGCCCAAAAACCAAAAAATATTCAGTTTAATATCAAAAATGGAACCAGAGAAATTTTGCCATTGTTATTTAAAAAAACAATACTTGTACTAATAATTATTAGTAAAAAATGGGACTTGCAGCTGACAGAGGGAAACAAACCAGTGCAGAAGTCAAACAGTTAATAGATCCCGAGAAAGTAAAGGTGCAACTTACCGAAGGAAACTCAAAATCCTTCTGGTTTGCTTGGTTCAGGACATAATCGATTCGGCATTGGTTTGCAGGACAGGCTAACTGGCATGGCGGTGTGAGCGTAGTCATGGCGGACACAATCGTCTGGATGGAGAGAACACAAGTAAGCACAATTTGTTAGAAAAACCTTAAAAGACACCAGGATTAATATTCAACCCTTTCTTCACTTGAACTGTCTAACATGGTAACAGAAAAGTTTTTTGCTTTACATTATCACTATGAAGGAAATGCCGATTGAACCCTGTAATAGCTATAGAATACTGACGTCATCAGTGTCTAGATTGGTTCCCTATGAACCTCACTTTCACTGCGCAATTCTGTTTGTCACCGGGTATGAACTCCAAGGAAAATGAAGGCTCTATTTATGGCACAAAGGAGGTGCATTACCCATTGTGCAACCAAAACAGGAGGAGGAGGATAGCGCTTTTGTTTTCCGCACTAGCTATCGGCCAATATCCCCAGTTATCAAAGATTATCAGTGTAAGTTCAGAGCTTCATTTCTTCTACATGCTCATTTCGAAGGCAACATGTTGCGTGAAGTTCATTACTCAATATCTGTTGTAGTGTTGCACGGTACACCGGTACTAAAATAGTACCGCGGTACTAGAGTATTCCAAACGGTACTATACTGCATTTGGAAAATACCGGTACTTTGAAATTGATTCAATTCATTAATTTAGTTAATTTATTTTACTCATTTATGCACACAAACGCCTTTCTTGTTCCTATTGGAGCACAGATTGCACAAGTGGTGTGTATGACAACACCTGTATCAACATCCGCAGCTGGCGCACGTGAAAAGAGACAAGAGAAAGTCTGCCTCGCAAAGGGAGACAACACGAGACAACACAAACTTGGTGGAACATTTGAGTTACCAAACCGTGACGTCCGTACCGAAGTACTTACCGAACCATGATTTTTTTGGTACCGTTACACCCTACTATTTATTGTTCTAAAGGTTTGTATCCAAAAGGACTTTTCTTTAGGAAAAGTACCGAAGACTATCGAAAAGTATCGAAATTCATATTGGTATTGGTACCGAAACAATGATTTTGGTATCGTGACAACACTAATCTGTTGTCACGTAAAGTTATTTCAAACAAACAAACTTAATTATGAACTCCAGATTTTCCCCTTTTTCTTTTGATGCTCAGTTTTGTTTGTTATTTGTCAAGCCCCCCAAAAAAGTCAATCTCTCTCGACTGCTCCCAGTACAGTAGGGAAAGTGCTCTAAAATGTTTAAAATGTGTCAAAAGATCTTACCTCTATAGCTTCTTTAATGTTGTTTTTAATATCGTGTATTTTCTGTTTTTTCTCCCTGTGAAGAACAAAGAATGGTTTGTGTTATTTATTTGCACACAAAAGCAAAAAATTACAAGAATAAAGCATCATCTCCTGAAGTCAAGACAGTGAATGCAGTTAATCATTTTTGCTTAAATGCTAATAAAACTGTGATTATTGTCATTTCCTAAATATAGCTCAATCAGGAAGTGGTATGTCACCTTTAAATCCGAATATGGATAACGTAGCTATACAGGCAAAACATAGTGTTATCTAAAATATTAAAGAAACAGCCTTAAAAAAACAGAGATTAAAACATTCTCCTGTGTTAATGTAAGTTTTGGTTGGAATTTTCGGGATAGCATAAACCTCTCTCTGTCAGCCTGGAGGTGAAATATATCAGACATCAGTATTATGGCTGCTCCAGATGCAAAGATACCTTTATTTTGCTGACCAAGTGCAACCCCTGAATTTTGTGTACTTGCTGATCCCAAATGAGAGCAGCAGAACGTGTCTTCATTTTGGCAACGACATTTATTAAACAGAAAACAGCAGAGTGGGGGTGTGGAGGACAACACGGACTGTTACAGTATATTTTAAGGTGTTTTAAAGTCCAATATTAACTACCACCTGCCATGAGCACATAGCTGAATCCAAAGTATTAACAAATCCAGTGATATGCTCCACATTTTGTCCGTTTATTGTTCAAAAGACAAACACACCAAGCATGGCACTGGGGTTTATGCAATCTGTGGGCTTCACTGATACCAGTAGTAAAGGTCTAACGTCACACAGGTCTTTCAGAAACCAGACAAAAGACACGTTTGACAATTGAAAGTCAGACTTGATACTGAAATTCCCCAAACGAGACAAACTTAGAGCTGCTTACACAATCAGGTACCTGCATGGTGTGACTTCCTCTGAATGACCCATGGAAAAATATCTCAGTGTATCAGACCAACATGTGCATGTGTGTTGCGTTCGAGTGCACTGTGTCGTATATTTTGTCGACATTACAGCAGCCTGTGATACTCATGTGGAACAGAGCATGGATGAATGTGTTCTGTTTTAAGGGACTTTGGTGAAAAAGTGACACCATCAGCGTCGCTGTGTGCTGTAATCGAAACTTAACGCTGACTGAGGGTATGGTGGAGGACAACACAACAAAGTTTCAGCCTTGAATGTGTATTTATGTTTCCATGGGGCGATTCTCAGTCTGCTAAAGAACATTTTTAATTGTCTATGATCATTGGGTGATACTGGCAAATAAGAATATCTAAATATTTAAAACCTAATACCTCAAGAATGATCACATATAAGGGTTTCTGGGATGATGATTGGTGCTTTCAGAAGACAGTAAGATAAGATGACCAAAAAGTTACTGATATTCAATCATTTCACTGAGCTTAAATGTCATATGTTTACAAAATATACCTGAATAAACCCACACATTTAATATTTTTTGTCAGAGATTCAGAGCATTCTGGTGACATGCTCATTGCAACAATTTCCCAGGTTGGAGAAGATTTTTAGAGGCAGCATTAAGAACAGGAACGTCATAATTCTGCGCCAAAGCCGGATAACTTCAATATCAACACAGCTGGGCAGGTCGTTGTACGTCCACTTACAGAAATAGCAACTTTTGTGTCTATATATTTCTTCGACACAAGATGAAAACGTCTCACAGGCTTGTGATCAGTTAAGGAAAACTCAAACAGAGTAGCTTGCAATCCTCAAACAAAAATGGCCGACATGAACATAATGTGAAACTGAATACTAAGGTGAAACAAAAAGACAATTCAGTCTGATTATTGAGATCAAAAATGGTATCACTTGACTTACGCTGCCCTTTGTATTTTAAAAAAGCCAAATCCCTTCAGATATTTGGTGCAGGATTGTGACACTTGACAGTAGATTTATTCATTACTCTACTGCAGCTGTTGACAACTGATTTTACAAAAATGATTGGTTAATTAATCTATACGTAGACGGACAGCAAATCAAATGGCAATAACTCTGAAAAATGACTGAAGTAATCGCCAAAAATTCCCAGGTTCGTAAAAGAAGGGCTTATGTCAGCTACCCGAATGATCCTCAGATTTTAGAACTGTACGTCCTCTCAGATCTTGAAAAATGAATCAAATCTATGTTAGAAATGGTGACATAAGAACTGATATTAGCTAGAGTCAATGATAAAGGTGAATTTTAAGAAGTGAAGGGAACACTTTTTGCTCTTAGTAAAGCTGGGACACTGATGATCTGATTGTATTGTTCTAATTGCTAAATATGTATTTTGGTTGTTCTAAATATGTGCATTTTCATAGGTCTTTTGATTCTGTATAAAGGTATTAATATGTGTGTGTATATTTTAATAAATAGAAACGTTAATTACATTATTGTCCCCTGGTTTTCTTAAGGTTTTTTGTTTGTTTTTTAATGATAGTAAATTGAATATCTTTGGGTTTTAGACTGCTTGTCAGACAAATGCAGACATAAGAGGACATCTCCTCGGGCTCTAGGAAATTGTCACAGACTTTTTTTGACATTCTATAAACCATAATTAATCAGAAAAGAAGCAGCAGATTTACCAATAATTAAAATAATCATTATCTATTTTACAATATATATTATTGCTCACGATAAATAGAGAATTTTTTTATGTTTATTAGTGCTGAATCAACTGCCAAGTTTTTAAACTCAAGGGAACCAGTGATCCCACTTTAAAATTTTCGGTTACCAAACAAGAGAATTTAAAGGAAACATCATCAATCTGATCGTTTCCTCAAAAGAAAGGAGATCTTTGAACTTTTTAAGGGTGGCTTTAGGGAGCTTCCCTCAGCTCCTTGTTCCTTAATTTCACTCAGAGTGGCCGCAGTACGACAGCGAGAGACAGACTACATTCCTCACATAAAGGACCTCCACAAACAACCCTTACCCTCATCCCTCCTACATTACTATGTCATTCCCTATCTTCTCCTCCTGTCCTCATCCTCCTCATCCTCCCAGCACATTGTGCCGTCTGGCACTGCCCTGCACTCAGCGGGGAAACCCAGCAAGGTGAACTCCTCCGGGTCCAGAAAGAGCGACAAACCCCCCGGAGCTAAACAGGACCAGGGGAGTTACAGCCGACTGTGGTTTGTCATTACACATGAGCATCTGGGTCTGTGAGGAGCATCTGTTCGACATGACCCAGAAATAAGCACATGATGATGCTCCTACCCCCAAAACCCCTTTCTAGGAAACAGATGATTAAGAATAGAAAAATGTGACTATTGTTTCCATTGCATCAATTTGGGAATTGAGTTTTAGGAAATTCACAAGACAGGGAGGCCTGAAACCACCCAGGGGCAATGTTTCCATGAAAACCTGAAACAGATAAAGCATTCTTCTGGCGTTACGCAACCTTTGAGTATTTACTCCAAAACATTACAAAAATATGCCCAAAACACTTGACTTCATTAGGGATAGTTTTTTAAAACAATGACAAGAGTCTATCCCTTCATGCCAGAAGAAATGGGGAAAATATTTGTTTACTAGCCAGGCGATCAGTTGCGGTCAATTAAAATCCTTTAGTGCGTAGAAAGTTATCCCAAGTTTCCCTTCTAATAATCAGCACAATGATTCATCAATGTCTCGTTACATAATAAGAAGAAAAGCCTGCTTTTCTTTACTCTGGCTAATTTATAGGATTTATAGCTGGAATATGTATTACGTTACATAATCAATATTTTAATTTTCAAGCTACAAGAATAGTGAGATTTGATATACTTGGTTATTGCTAGTCTGATGGTTAGTACTAGAGCTAGCTGTATGCATTTGTTGCTAAGGATACGTTTAAGGAGACTTATTATGGTTTTTCATATTTTGTGTCTTATATATAGTGTTACAACGAAGGATGTTTATATTAAACGTAGCCAAATAATGAGGTAAATATATGTAAAGTAATCCCTGAGCAAAAATGTAAAAAAAATGTAGCCTACACTGCTACATGTAGCTACATGCTAACATCAGAAAAACGTAATCTTGGTTGCTGATGTTGTTAATTTCTCTCCAATTTCAGATCAAATTTCTGCTGGAACATGTGCGGTTGTGTTTAGAAGCTTTTATTGGTGATTTGTCACAGTAGGAAGTGCTGAAAATCTCTGTTACAGTCATTTCCAGGCTGCAATGAAGGTCCAGAAACACTGAAATACGCAAGACCCGGAAACACTGACCAATCAGAGCAGACTGGGCTTTTTTGGGAGGGGCGCTAAAACAGAGCATTTCAGACAGAAACCCAAAATACAAGTATGAACCAAAAAAAAATAGCGCAATAGGTCCTCTTTAAATGTTAAAGATAGTATCAAGATTAGGATACATTATTGTCTCGAATTGGATTATTGTAATATTGTTATTTCCATTATTCATTAATCTGCTCATTATTTTCTTTTTTTATTAATTAATCATTTACTCTATGAAAATGTCTGAAAAAAGTGAATTAAAGGTCATTGTAAGTTCATCAAATTTCTTGTTTTGTCTTTGAAAACTGTCCAAAACCAAAAACATTTAGTTTACCGTGATGTCAACTAAATAATTTTAATACATACACATTGAAAACAGAAAATCTTTCCATAAGAAAAGCTGAAACCAGAAAATATTCAAAATTTTTGTTTGAGAAATGACTCAAATCATTCACCAATTATCAAAATAGTTGCCAATATTATTACTATTATACTATTATTACTATTATTAATTATTACTTTTCTATCCATTGACTAACCGACTAATTGTTTCAGCTCCAGTGTACTATAGCTTAAATAATGATTTGTAACAGTACCATGTCATACTGTTTGTTGCTGCTGTGTCTTGTGAATGCACCAGTCTTCCTCAAAACATCATCAAGGTATTTGGTCAACAAATATTTTCGTATCTGTTCATGCCAGTATCACCTGATCGCTCCTGATTATCAGTTTCTTACCTACATTCTGTAAATAAAACCACCCAAACTGACTGTAATGGATTAGTGATGCAATGTGCTGTATGTGTGCATGATTAACAACATGTATTAAAAGTAAAATATAGAAGGAAACCAACACTTACTCTGCATTGAAGCCATTAACGTGCAATAT
Organism: Epinephelus moara; assembly: GCF_006386435.1. NCBI lineage: Eukaryota > Metazoa > Chordata > Actinopteri > Perciformes > Serranidae > Epinephelus > Epinephelus moara. The sequence continues at coordinate 34,569,012 of NC_065529.1, read as the reverse complement.
TCGCATCTGTTTGACTATCGTGCTTTTCCCGGATTCACCGGCCCCTGAAAGCAGAAAGAGGACAGAAAGATAAATGTTTGTTAAAAGCCAAACAAAACTGCATCTGAGACATCCAGAGTGGGGATCCATCTGAAACCAGTGGATCCATCTGAAACCAGTGGATGATGAACGAAAGCTTGTGTTACTGGATACTGGATCTGTGAGGGCTTAGGCATTTTGGTGTCTTAGTTAGTGGAAGTTACTCTTCAGATTAAGATCGTACATGATAATCTTTGCATTGTTAAAGATTAAAGCAATAGTTCACAACCTTTCTAGCTTGTGAGCCCTTACAAAAAAAGTGTCTAGTTGGGGCCCCTTGTCATGTTTTACATGTCAATTATCCATTATTTCACAAAGTAGCAAAGACAGGAGAAAATTACAAAACATTCATACAAAAAATGAAAACTACCTCAACCAGCGAGAGCAGAACAATGCTACTTATGCATTGTTGCATCTACTAATGTGATATATATTCTGTAAAATGGCCACTTTTAATACTATAAAGAAGAATTTTGCTGCTAGAAAGATGACCCTGTCATAAAACTGGGCTGTCTATGCAGCAGAAAGACACAAATACTTTGGAAATTGGTGTTATATGACCAGAGAAAACAGAGGAAAAGGGCTGTGGCATTTGCTTTTGCTCAAGAGACAGAAAACCTACAACGACCAGAATGCACTGCACTGCAGCAGACCAATTAACACTCCCACTGGTGGGTAACGTAATACCAGAGATATTGGATGAAGCGAGATACCCAACTCAGCTCACTTCCTGATTCCCCGTAGGAGACTTGCGGCAGCTCTGAATGTATTGTCGTCAATGAGGAAAATGAACGTGATCACAATTTATGGTCAATTCTTTCGCCCTATAGTCACTAAAGTAAATATTGGGTTCATTTTCCACAAGCCACACATCTTCCCAATATTCTGACACTAAAGCTGCATTTTTCATCCGCACAGATCAAGAGAAAGTTAACTTTGTTTGAGCCCTGTCCGTCTCAGAAAACAAGTTCTCGCGAGATCTCGTGATCTTGATAAACAGGCGGTAAAATCACAGTTAGCTTACAAACAGTTATTTACCGCTAGTAATAAATAAAAAATGCCCAAGCTTTGTGCAACAATAGGCTGCAATAATAGGAAAAATGTATTTTCATTCCACCTGCTTCTCGATCCGCATACACAGACATCCACAGAGCCTCTGTTCAACACGGTGGCGGGGAGGGGGGGGGGGTTGAGGGAGAACAGGCTCTGATTGGAGGGAGAGCTAACCACGCCCACTTAGGAGACAGGAAGAGTAACCGTTTTCTTAACATTGGATAAGCCTACAGTTGGGTATCTCCCTTCATCCAATATCTCTGGTAATACTAGCTTGTTTTGTTTTTTTGACACAGAAACAATATGGCGGCCAGATGGTAAGAAACGATCTGGAACTACAGTTACACAGTGAGCTAAAATATATTTCAGGAAATATCTGAGCCACAAAATAGGAAGCGCAGTCACAGAATCTTGGTTCATATTTGATCAGCACTGCTTAGTTTTAAAACATTTGAGCTCAGTTTTTTTTAAGTCTCCGTTTTCAGAATACAGGAAACAGTATGGCGCCAACTTCCATTCACAATTTCTCATATTACAGCCAAACAGTGCACTAAAATATGTTCCTGAAGACATTTAGGGTGAGGAATAGGTGATACAGTAACAGAATCTTGGTTTATATTTGATCACCATTGCCTAGTTTTACTGTTTAATCTGAGTTTGAGAGAGAAACAGAGAAGTGGGTCTCTCTCAATCCGCTTCTATACTCCTCATGTCTGTAAAGGCAGGCATATGAAAAGAGAAGGTACAAGAGGTAGTTCGAGCAACAGCCCTAGAGCCAGAGAAACTCTGCCACATGGCACCAAACGTGGTTTTCAGCTGGGATATCAGCAGGATGATCTGGGCGCAGGTAAGACCCACATACTACCCACATTGTTATGATACAAAGCTGGTTGAAAATTGGCAAAGTATCCCTTTAAGTGCATTTTACTGATAATACATCAGTACCTTCACTTATAGGTAGGAGGCTGAATGTAGGACTTTGACGTATACACTGTTGTATCGGCACTCTAACTTAAGTAAAGGATCTGCTTCCAGATGTGCAAGGGGCTCTCAGCATCAGGGATAAGGACAAGAAGAATCGATCAAGCTGGTAGACGAGATCAAGTGTTGTTTTGTCTTTGAGCAAAAGGCAATGTCATTCTCCATAATTCTGGCATGATAAATGGTCACACAAGTTCACAGTTGAAAAGAGAAAAGGTCCTATATGTGTCCTTGCAATCTGAAAATTAAAGAAGCCAGGCCATATCGTCTCCTAACCTGGACACAAGGAGCTAGGCTACAGGCCTGCGATTCAGAGCCTGAGTGTGAGTGTACAAATCTAGGATCAATTTCAGATTAGAATGAACAGGACAGGTCTTTCAAGGGAAGCTAGTAATCCCTAATAGTAATCCTAATTTGCTCTCTCTCCGTAGTACTCCAAGAGGTTTAGCAGGATACTAGCGCTGGCCTTGAAGTTCAGACTGTATCATGACATGGAGGCCTGGATGATGAAGCCAGAAATAGCTTCATCAAATTAAAAATAGTGGTAGTTTTTAATAAGAATATCCATTTCTGGACTAGCTGGTGTGGAGAGGATTACGCAAAGGTGAAGTCTGAAACATAGCATCAAACATAGAGTCTATAGGCCTGAATAACTCAAGGTGAATGCACACTGCACACACACAAACACACATTTTGCCGTGTGCTGCCCTGGTAAAAAACGCCTATTGGTGGCCTCCCAGCCTCTGCATGCTGCCTTCACACAAATGCTGTCTGTCCGTCCATCCAGCGTCTCTCACATGTTCTGTAATCATGCTCCATAATGGCCCATGAATGCAGCAGACAGGCCTGCTTTTCAAATTGTCCTGTGCCAAGAAGACACTGTGACATCATGTCATTGCATCATGTATTGATGCTTCACCAAGACATTTTTCATGCCTACAATCTGAATCAATAGCGGTTATATTTAAATAAATAGGTGAAATGCTGTTGTGTTGTTTATGGGTGCAACAATTCAGTAGAAATGGGCCTAAAGTGGACACACACACACATTAATGAATGATGAATTTGACCAAACCTACCTAATAGTAGTAGCCGGTGAGTCGCCCGGTATATCTGTTTGTCTTTTTGGAGCTGCTTCTCTATCTTTTTGTTGGCTTCCCTCTGTGCCTTCTCCTCATTTCGTTGGTCTTCGGTCTTACTATTGCCAAGACAGCCCATCTTCCCAAAAACCCAGTGTTAGGTTCAGGGGGGAGGCAGGGTGGGTGGTTGGTTGGGTGGGTAGGTGGGTGCAGGGAGGGAGGAAGGAGGGAGGGTGTTGATCAGAAGGAAAAAAAAATCAATCAATCCTAAATTCCTAGACTGGCCCAACAGAGGAACACCTGGCTCAAAATGGGTGACATTTATGTTGCCAGATGAGACAAGATGTAAACCTGTTAAGGTAGTAAGTAGACGGTGGCCTCCACCAGGGCTTTGGCACGATATGTATGGATGGATGTGGCTATTTACTGGCGATTTATCACCTAGAGATCACTCAAAAAAACACAGGAGCAGAGCAACGATGCCGCCCTCTCAGACGATTCTTGTGTTTTTCACTGTAAATCCGCAATGAAGTCATCAACATTGATATGAGAGAGTGAAATCCCCAGCCTTGCAATGTACATGAATGAACGACGGTGCTCCTGTCTCCTTACAGATGCTTTAAATATAAAGGCTGGTGTGTGTGTTTTCAGTGTATTAGGTTTAATTTTCTTAGCAAATGTCTCCTCCGGAACCCATCTTCGGCAGATATCTCACACTGCCATTCATTTCCACTCACAACCCCTATTTTTCGACCTTTTTCTTTCAATATATATTTAAGGTTATTATCTATCAGGGTAGTTTGCAATCCACCTCACCAAAGCACATCAGAAGGCGGATGAGGAAAAATAAAAATAAAAAATAAATATTTCCTCTTAAAATGACGGCATGTGAATCATCAGGCTACACCGGGGCTTCTTTCTCTATCACAACCGTCTCTCAAATCCGTCACATTATATACACCGTTTTATTTTGGGGAGGGGAGGTGGGCTGTCGTCGTTGATGTTAGCAACCTTATCAATAATATCCTGTTTTTAGCCGATGTCACAATTATTTCCTCTCGCCGTCAACAGATGCTGGTGCTTGCTTTTTGTCGGAGGGTTTGACCAGACCCAAAAAAGAGGCCCCTTCTCCGTCCTTTTTCTCTCTGTAACGTTAATTTGTATTTCTCCTCACATCGGAAAAGCTTCTCCGCGCGAGCAAAGGCGGATTTTGGCAGTTGGGATGTCCTTGAATATAACGCGATATCCAGGTGATAGTCGTTGGAAAATCCTCCGTTATTTCCCCGTTTGGCGCAGGTACAGCCCGCTGTCAAGTCTCTCCTCAGCTTTTTGTATTCCCTTTGAATCCGTATGGTAGATTATGGTTACATGTGCATGATACATGAACATACCGCGGTGTTTTCAATCACTGGTCCGACGGCGACACGTTTGTTCGTTACCGCCGACAGGCCGCGTCTGCTCCGGTGAACCGCTCGGGGAAATGAGAGTCGTTTTCTTTGCGGCGTTACTCTGAATTATTTTTGCCCCCTTTTTTCTCTGAGAATTGTACATTGAGATAGATAGCGTTGAAGAGGTGGGGTGGGGCAAACGGCTCTCACGGAACCCTGGGAACGAAGAACGGTGGTCAAGCTCCGCGTGACGAGAATTGCAACTTCCGGTTGCGGCTTTCACAATAAAGCCTCTCTCGTGATAGCGTCATGCTCAATGTACAAAATTGTGTTTAAAATTAATAAAAAATATAAAATAAAATCCTACTTTTAATACAATAGGACTATCAAGTGTGACATCTATCAAGAAAAACACACTTACACACATTCAGTGTCCACTTTATTAGGTACACCTATACAGTGTAATGCAATCCAGTACGATTGTTCTGCCATAAGGTCTACTTTGATTATTCTAGATGTTTATTATGTATGTTTTGCCTCATTTTTTCTACTTCCCACATGAAGGGGGCAGAATATATGAAAAACATCTCCTAAATCTGGCAATGTCAATAATAACTGAACATAAAAAAAAACTTTACAAAGGTAGAATTTATGGCAGAGTTGCTGTATTGAGTTGCATGAGATTGTACCTAATAAAGTGGCCACCAAGTTTAATTTATAATTGATCATTTATTCTTAACATTCTGATGTCATCATCAGCCCCTGTACGCATTACTGCTTGTAGGCCAACTGGTTTACGCTTGACACCTCTCACAACAAAATAAAAATAAAAATAAATAAATAAGTAAAATAAAACAAAACAAAACAGTGTCTAGTTGGGATCCGCAGTCATGTTTCAGATGTTGTCAGTTCCACCAGAAAAACATTTTCCCTCGAAAGTGTTCAGATGGGTTCATTTTAAAAACTGTTCATATTATCCAGCATTTCACGAAAATAAAATAGAATAAAAGATTAAAGAAAATGTCATGTATTTACAGATTTAAATGACATCACAAGAAATTTAGAAGGGAAATGTTTCTTGATGGACCTGCAACAACTCACAGACATCCAACACATGACAAAGGGTCCCAACTACACACCATTTTTGTTGTTTGGGGTTTTGTTTTGTTTTGTTTTTCTTTTGCTAAGAAGTCACAAGACAAAAAAGTTGGGAACTACTGTTGTTTTTTTGGCAGTATATTGCATTTTACATTTTTATCAAATGTTTTCATGTAACATCCAATCTAAAAAGCAACTAGTAGGTAACTACCACTGTCAATACAAATATTGACAGTATTTATATTTGTATAAATACAAATAAATATAATAGAGCAAGTTGAAAGTAGCATAAAATGGAAATTGTCAAATAGCATGTAAGTACCTCAAATCTGCTCTTAAGGAACAGAACTTGAGTAATTGTACTTTGTTGCTTTTCATACTGCTTCCTGAATAATAATACAGTGAAGGATTCCTCAAAACAAGATCTTTATTGTATGGGTAACTTGTGCCCCATCTATAAATTTCATTATAGCCTGATAACATTTTACTCTAAACATTCCTTGTAGCCGAAGCTATCAGTAAATTAGCATTTCAGAATAAATACAATGTAGCATGTGTCATTTAACCAAAAAAAACAGTATATTACAACACAATAAGTATACCTACACATACAAAAATTGAAAATAAGTTACTGATCAATAATGTATACAAACCATCAATTTTTGCAAATTTTTTTAAAACCACATTAAACCCTGATAATGTAACATGCATTTTAAAAAAGGAACAGACAAACCCACAAACATTAAGCTACCCACTTACCTTTCATCATCAAGGCGGAAGACATGTCTTGCTTTTAATTTGAAGTCAGAATTCGAGTACTTCCTGTTTCCTCCTTGCTGCCACTTGACGCATCTGGAATGAAGCAGGCTCGGATCACATGATTGCCCGGAGCGTCATGAAGCAGAGGTACAGAAGGGGAGAGGCGCCCTCTTTGAAGCAAAATGATTATCAACCTATACACCCAAAGGTATCAATCAATAACTCTGAAAACCTTTAAATTAAGATATAAAAATAGTCAATGCCACAATATACAGTTAGTAGCAATAATAAAAATATATATGATGGCAAAAAGTGAAAGATAGACTCTAAACAGAGAAAGAGTTGGTCTAGAAAATGTACAAAAATAATGCAGGCTTTTAAAAAAAATTATTTATTACTTTCAAATATCTTAGAGAACATCTTAGAGATCTAATCTGAATTTTGAATCCCTAATTAAATCAAATTGTCTCCAGCTTTCAACATTTTCTAACACAAGTTAAAAATAACTAAAACATATTTGGGATCCAGACTCCTCTGAAAGTATCTCTGGTTGGATAGTGATAAACCCTGATGTCTGAGTCCTACTTATCTTTGACACTTTACATATTTGGGTTGAAAAGACTGGAGAGTTTCCATGAACTCCTCTTAACCTCCATGGCAAGACTTTTATCCAGAGCAGTCGCAACATTATTTAAATTGATGGATACACTTATAGAAATATTTAGACCGAGATGTTCCCGTCAGCTTAACTCACCTAATGGTGATCTGAATTTTTAAACGGCTCCCTGTATTTTCTTTTCCTCTTTAGCTCTCACATGCATTCAAACACTGTGCATCAGAAATCACACACCCACAGACACACATACTGTATGAAGCACACACACGCGCACACACACACACACACACACCACCCTCCACAAATACGTCAAACGGCAAGGGAAAGAAGCTCAGGGCAAAACACATAAAGGTCATCAATGACAACTAAATGCTACTGTGGCTCTCTAATGAACCCCAACAGACAGCTGAGGAGGAATGACTTCAAGGTAATCTTATCCTGTTTCTACTGTGTTTCTATTTAACAAATTTTGTTTACACACATCAGGAAGTTAGTCTTCTTGTCTAAAAGCCACACTATCTGGTAAATACCCAAACAGTGTCACGGGTACACCTGTGGACATTGACCCTTTGTGCACATGCTTCCTAACTCCCCCTCTTCTAAAAGAGGGCTGATAGTGGAAAACACGCGTATTAAACACAGCAACAAATAAACATTTGAATATATGTGGCATCATGTCTGTGTGAGTAAGAGACGAGAATCAGACACAGGTTTTCACGTACAAGGAATTTGCCTGTGTAACAGTTACAATAATCCTAGAAAGAGAAAAGAGAAAACAGGTGCTGCAAAGGTCAAGAATCATAAATATAAAATGGGAATTTACAATGAAAAAAAAGTTTTAAAATGAAAACAGCTGTATAGTTCTTAAAACCAAGATGATTTAAGTGCACAGTTGTTCTCAGTATGAAGAGTTTTCAGTGTCCTGTATCGTTATCATCATCCTGTGTTTCATATTGTAATACTTAGTCAGGTACAGCAGTACAGTGTCTGCTGTAAACATCATATGATATTAAATAATTAACTGCAGTACACACTGAGGGAGAAGTAAGGGACATGTAAAGCAAAAGCACATCTGCTAGTTAACAAAAAATATCTTTACGCTCAGTTTGTGGATCTCCATCCAAATAAACTTTTCTGAAAAAAAAAATATATATATATCCAGTGTTTATGTATTTGGTTTTCTTTCATGGTAAACCTGTGACTTAAACTGTGACGTGTCAAAAATCTCTCCAATGAGAAATGCCACCAACGCTGCCTTTAAATGAATCCTAATCTTCAATTGTCCCATCATCCTGCTAAGATTCATTTATATTCTTATACATGTAAAATATAACAATGTGAGCTACATGCTGAGAGATTAAAGGGACAGTTCACCCCAAAATCAAAAATTCATATTTTTCCTCTTACCTGTAGTGCTATTTATCAGTCTAGATTGTTTTGGTGTGAGTTGCTGAGTGTTGGAGATATCGGCTGTAGAGATGTCTGCCTTCTCTCAAATATAATGGAACTAGATGGAACTCAGTTTGTGGTGCTCAAAGCCCCCAAAAACTCCATGACAATGTCTCTTCGCAGAAATCATGACCCAGTTACTCAAGTTACAGACCGTTGGGAGCAGTTTCATGTCGGAAGTATTTTTTACTGCTAGCTTACTTTGCACCACTGCACTGTCACAAGCACAAGCCTCTCGTTCATGAGTAGATGCACACTTCCTTCTGCATGGTGATGCGGTTGGAGGGTGTAGTTTGGTAGAAAGATAATAGTTCCTACATGAAACTGCTGACAACAAGGTCTGTGGATTATCTTAGTAACCAGGTCATGATTTCCAGAAAGAGACATTAATGGTGAGTTTTTCAAATGTGTTGAAAAACACCACAAGCAGAGTTCTATAGGGGTGTAAATACAGACAGTGCAGGTAGTGCATTGCACTGGGGCCTCTAGGATGGAGGGATTCGTAGAAAGTGATGCAAGTGATTCAGATTACCACCTTGGAAATATACCTGTGTTCATTGATACATTTTTTAAGAAAAAAGAATATTGTGTGCCATTTGCTACATACGTCCTCAAAAAGGCAAACCCATCTGCGTGATTGTTTTCTTTTTTCCTTTTATTTTTGAAATAGTCAGTAGCTATCTAAAACAAAATTATAGATGTGTTTGCTGATCCTGTGAGTTTATTTATCTCCTTTAACTTTATCTTATATCGGAGTTATGCTATGTAGCGTGTGAAATAGAGTATGGTGAATGTGCTAGGAAAGGTAGTATCGGCACTGTCTCTACCTGGAGCTTGTATGAACAGAGCCTAGGTTTGTTGAAGGTGGCAGTGCTGTTTGGGCTGAGAAAGCCATGTGTAATGTAAGGTAAAGGAGGTTGTTGGGTTGGTATGGGGAGCAGTGAGACCTGGCATTAGGGGAGTGTCTCTGGGACGCTAGAGATCACTGTCTAGCCTCCTGGAGGTGTCGTGGGACCAACTAAATGAAACACTGGTGAAAGGAGGTTCCCACCCGATGACCCAAAGACATGCTAGTTATCACTGCTCACTGGTCTGTATAGTTAAGCCTTGCCATAATAGCTAATCATAGGGTTTAGGAGATTATTCACTGAGTGCTGATCCTTTTCTAGAGCACAAATGTCTTGTGTTTATTTGAATGAATATGCTTTTTCTACATAAATACAAAATCTATAAATATCCTATAAAAACTATTCAATTAAATGATTAATTGTTACTTTGTTTGATATTTTTGTCAGGTATGCAGGGATGATTGCTGGGTAATATGTATGTTGATGTTGTCCAATGTCAAGTCTCTACTTGTGTCAAGACAATACATGCAACGTAACGTCCTTACGCCACTGCATCTAGTTCCATTATACTGGAGAGAAGGCTGATATCTCTAACACTCAGCAACTCACACCAAAGCAATCTGGACTAATAAACAGCATGACAGTTAAGAGGGAACGTACTGTTTGGAATTTGGGGCGAACTGTCCCTTTAATGTGATCATCAGACAATATTTATCAGTCTCTTTATATATGTTGGATCTAAAACACATTGGTAAAATATTTATTTATAAATACAGTAAAAGAAAATGCCAAAATTAAATGTAATCCACTTGTTTAATTATAAAACAAGAACAGGTCCATGATGTCATGCCTGTGATAGCCCTCTAGATGGTAGCATCTCTCATACTTACTCTCCCAACTACTGCACTTTTTTTACTACATTATTATTACACCTATACTGACTTAGTGGCTGAATATGGAAAACTGATATATTTTTTAACATCTGGGTCATTTAGTGAAGGAAATTTGGGATGCATTATCAAAAGTCTGCTGTGAAAAGGCAGCAAATGGTCGCACAATCTTTTAAACAAATGTTTCAGCACCTTTGTCATTAAAACTACTCCTTCCTGTCAGACATGGACACAACATGTGTGGTATTCATGTGTGTGTGTGGGTGTGTGCATGCATGTGCGTGCACAGTATAATCATATTAATGTAGTTAATCAAATGAGGGTTATCTGACACTGACCAGAGAAACACCCAACTTCCATTCATCTTCTCTTTACTTCCTTCCTGTTTTTGGTCACTGGTTCAGCTCACAGATGTGTTTTAGCCAAATAAAGTCATTACGATAATGTTGTGCTCTCATTGCACTGTTTTTGGTTTTTTTTGCGCAACAGTTAATAATTTATTCATTGATAATACATTTACAAAAAGACATGTTATGAAGGTTCTGCCACCAAGTTTGCACAGCTTTGCTCAACAGGAATAAATACATGTCTTTTCCATTTTAACATTTCCTTTTAAATGCAGCTGAATTTTTATTGTGTTACTTATGTGCAATATACTGCACAAACAAAACTTTGAGACACAAAAATCATATGTCAGCATATTAGAGGACATATAAGGAAGGCCTATCTAAACTATCTAAAGAGTGTACAGTATGATAAACTACATCATATAAATTACATTCACACTTGTTTATTTATTTAGTAATCTATAAAGGAGTGTTCCTAATGTATTAGGGGCCCCTCATGCATTACGGACAGGGGTGACTCCCTGACATCACTGGTGACATCACTTTTGGCGCTGTATATAAGACAGTTTGGAGGACTGAAGCCTATCGGAGACCCTCAGCTGCTCTGTGTACTGTAGTCTGATCATCATGCGTGAAATTGTGCATCTGCAAATTGGACAATGTGGCAACCAGATCGGCTCAAAGGTAATAAAATATAATCCTTCTCCGCTGTTTAACTTAGAATGAATGTTGAACTTGACTCCAGTTGAGGCCTGTTGAAAATGTTACCTAATATAATGTTGTGTCTTTCCTCGTGGCCAAAATGAAAACTATAAATGTAATATTGAGAAGAATCTGTTGAAATATAAATTAGCAGAATATCTGCTGGATGACTGAAGTCACTGTTTGATTATAAATTACCTGTGTTTTGTCACATTAGCTGAGATAAAATGATGAAAATGTTTAACTTAAATGTTTAAATGAAATCTATTAGATTTCAAAAATATATATATTTAAGAATATACTTATATTATTTCACGTTTTTTTTTAAAAATTATGCTGCATGTTTTGCACCGTCCCTTTGAATGGTGCCAGTAACAGTTATGAGTGACACAGGGTGTATACCCTGTCAAACATTCAGGGAACAGATAAGCGCGTAAGCAAGACTGGCATGGGTGGGACATTTATTATCATGGCTAACACAAAACAAGAGAGAGGAACTACGAGATAATACAGCCAAAGTAACACATTATGCTGTGACACTGAAGGACAGGCAGTCACAGAATCGAGCAGTTCTTATTCTGTGAACCACATTTTACCATATGTAGAGTTGCAGAGTCATGAGTTGCATACTCATCTGGGTGTTGTCAGAGTAAGCATAGATTATTAAATTTCTGCCCAACTGCATAAAATATTTTAATTAAGCAACCATATAAAGACCCTGAGGGAATGGTGTACAACAGAGAAAGATACTTTTTGGATGAAAATATTGTCTGTGTATTAATATTCTAGGTAATTCTTTCATCTCTTTAAACAGCTAAACTTGTAGAGTTTTGGCTACAGCTAATTCATGTCTTTCAGTAAATTATACTGACGTTACAATGAGAATTTCCGTCTTTGTCTTCCCAGTTTTGGGAGGTGATCAGTGAAGAACATGGGCTCAATGCAACAGGCCTCTATGAAGGAGACAGCAACCTCCAACTGGAGAGGGTCAACGTCTACTTCAATGAGGCACATGGTAATACAGAGGTTACTGCATATAGACTGCAAATTGTTCATTTAATAGCTTCTTTCTAAGTATGTTTATTTCATCAGCACCAACTCCTTACTGATTGTTCTTTTTGAATATAACTGAGGCTAAATTTTAGTCCTGGCTATGTTAGAGATGCATTTTCATTCTGCTTCCAGGTGGTAAATACGTCCCCAGGGCCCTGCTGGTTGACCTGGAGCCCGGTACGATGGACAGCGTGAGAGGAAGTCGCATCGGCTCCCTGTTTAGGCCAGACAACTTCATCCACGGTTAGACAAATGACAAAACAGTCAAACTGGGGAATACCTGCTATGACTGTCTTCCATCTATGTGGTTATTTAAAGTGTATGCATTTTTATTGTTGATGGTTTTTATATTTCATGCTTTCATTATTGCAACAGATCAGTGGTTCTCAACCAGGGGTCTTTGAGGGGGTTCTAACTTTTCAAAAAAGTTTCCAAAATAACGTAGTTTTATACCAGCCATTAAGTGGTTAAATACATTTTCTTTGGGAGCCTTTGTTAAATAAAAACACCAGATATAAAGTAATTTAATTAATAAATCATAAGGGGAGAGGAGGAGGGAGTCTGCATGTTCTCCCCGTGTCAGTGTGGGTTTCCTCCGGGTACTCCGGCTTCCTCCCACAATCCAAAGACAGGCAGGTTAATTGGTGACTCTTAATTGCCCGTAGGTGTGAATAGGAGTGTGAATGGTTGTCTGTCTCTATGTGTCAGCCCTACGATAGTCTGGCGACCTGTCCAGGGTGACATGGTTAGGTTTCGAAAAAGATCATGCTTGGACATAAATACTGGTTTCACATGAAACCAGAACCCTGGTCTCCTGGGTAAAAGTCCTGTGCTAGTCCCCTATCTGGCAGAAAGTTTAATTTCATGGCCCGACAATTGCGTTCTAAACCTAAAAGTAGGTGTGACAGGCACCTGTTAACCCATATCTATGAAGTTTACTACCACTGATAATGTCCACTTACTGGCTGATTCTGATCATAGGTTTCACTTCCTTCACGGTCAACTCTAGTTAACAACTGTAGAATTCTGATCTTCATCATATTTAACAACCAAAATCTTTTCAGATGGATGTCCTAGAGGCCAAATCTGATCAAATGTGGGTCTATGATATAATGTGTATCATTTTAGCAGTTGAGAATCACTGCAACAAATATTGTGTATCTCCCTCCACTAATTCTATTGACAAATAACAGGATGTTATTTATTTCGGTGTTTCAGGAAGCTCAGGAGCCGGGAATAACTGGGCGAAGGGCCACTACACGGAGGGAGCGGAGCTGGTGGAGCAGGTGGTTGACAGAGTGAGGAACGAAAGTGAGAGCTGTGATTGCCTGCAGGGCTTTCAGCTGGTTCACTCACTGGGGGGTGGCACCGGCTCCGGCATGGGAACCCTCATCATCAACAAGATCCGAGAGGAGTACCCTGACCGCATCATGAACACCTTCAGTGTCATGCCCTCCCCGAAAGTCTCTGACACAGTGGTGGAGCCCTACAACGCCACCCTGTCCGTCCACCAACTCCTGGAGAACACAGACGAGACCTTCTGCATCGACAACGAGGCCCTCTATGACATCTGCTTCCGCACGCTGAAACTGACCACACCGACCTACGGGGACCTCAACCACTTGGTCTGCATGACCATGAGCGGGGTCACGACCTCTCTGAGATTCCCCGGACAGCTCAACGCAGACCTGAGGAAGCTGGCTGTCAACATGGTGCCTTTCCCTCGCCTCCACTTCTTCATGCCAGGCTTTGCCCCCCTGACGGCCCGCGGCAGCCAGCAGTATAGAGCCCTCAGTGTGCCTGAGCTCACTCAGCAGATGTTCGACGCCCGCAACATGATGACAGCATGCGACCCGAGGCGGGGGCGCTACCTCACAGTTGCTGGCATCTTCCGCGGCCGCATGTCCACCAAACAGGTAGACGAACAGATGCTTGCAATGCAGCAGAAAAACAGCAACTACTTTGTGGACTGGATCCCCCATAATGTCAAGGTTGCTGTGTGCGACATCCCACCCCGAGGCCTCAAAATGGCCTCCACCTTCATCGGCAACAACACAGCCATTCAGGAGATATTCCGTCGTGTGGGTGAGCAGTTCTCCCTGATGTTCAGACGGAAGGCTTTCCTCCACTGGTACACAGGGGAAGGCATGGATGAAATGGAGTTCACCGAAGCAGAGGGCAACCTCAATGACCTGGTGTCAGAGTACCAGCAGTACCAAGATGCCACAGCTGATATAGATTGGGAAGCAGAGGAAGAAGAAGAGGAGGGACCCTCATCAAGAGGATCAACAAAGGTTCAGTCTCAGATGGAAGTTACACTGGAAACAGTGACTGAAACGAGCAAAGAAACTGTAGATGAGTAGAAGACGTGAAGGTCGTACAGTGTGGTGTGTATTGATACCTTGTTGAAAGGATGTGGAAAACATGAGGGATTGTTGGTCTGAAAAGGAACTCTTATTTTATAGTTTAATTTATGCCTATAGTTATTATTAGATAAAAGGTGTTGACATATTTAACAATAGCACTTATTGTCTTAAATGCATTCATCAAATGATTTTTATGCTTGCATGTTTGTTTTTTTTGGAGTTATTTCTTTTATAGTAAAAATTGAAAATCATAAAAATGTTTCATTTTCAAAAACAGATATCTTCTTGTATTTATTTTCATAAATCATGTTTTTTTGTGCAATCCAGGGAATATCAGCTGGAGTTGGGGTTTTTTGTTAAGATATCTTAATGTATTTTTAATTTCATACATTATATCTTTTATTGTGCACTCAAAGGGGAACATTAATCTAACTGGTTCCAATTTATTCATCTTAAGAATGGCTTATATCTGTTTTTGCAAATGAATTCTTAATTTACATGTTTATACAGTATGGAAAAGTTTGTTGTTATGCCAGCTCTATATAATCTCCAGCCATGAAAATGAAATAAAGTTAACACTGTTTGTCCAATTTTTTTTAGATCTACAGTAAATGTTGCATTGAGTGTTTTGTATCTAAGTTATTACGGTAATTAAAAACAGTAACACCAAAGAGTGATGATTTCTAATAGTGTATATATTCATTATAACATAGTGAAAATATCATCATTCAGTTTTAGTTAAACTGGACTGAAAGTAGCTCAGCTGCAGTGACAGACAGTACTCTGACAGCACAGTGACAGCGACAGGGTTCAGGGCTGTCACACAGTTTCCTCCAACTGTCCCCCGAGTCTGGAACACAGAGATTACACATAACTTGGCCAGAGTGTCTGCACTTTGAGATAAGCACACATGACGTGGAGATGTCTGAACTACTGCACTGAAGTCGAGCACACTGATAACCCATACAAGGATAAGGGGGATAATTCTGCATGTAACCCACATGTGAATATAGGTTATGGTGACAAACACAGGATTGCTTCACAGAGGCCAATCTGCTTTAAGTTACAAGGTGCCAGTGAGGTCAAGACGTTCTCAGCTTCACAGTGCAGGTTGCGTTAATGTGCAACAAACTGTTACCAGAACTCAGCCTTCACTTTTGCATTTGATAACCATAGATTAGGAGCTGGCATCCTTGGCTCAGAAAAAAGTACTCGTAGGTGCCTGATTGACAGGTTTGCTAGAAATAAGGAAGCCAACACTCACTCAACAGACAGCTTTCAGTAGCCCAGTGGGTTTTGACTTTTCATTGGGACCAGTTCAACCTAAAAGTATTCCCTTGTTTCATTTAAATTATTTTTAAAGTCCCTGATTTTTAAAAATTAAGTGGCTCAAAAAAAAAAAAAAAAAAAAAACCCAACTAAAATCAAAATTAAAAAAACAAAAACAAACTAAAAGCGCCCAAGAAAATATTCACTTCTTGAGGAACATGTCTTTTTATTTTCCTGCCTTTTTAAAGATCCTATTCTGTTGGGTACCACTGCAGTTGACTATGTGTCTGGAAATAATCATGGTGGGTTTCTTTGAACTTATGTCATAGAAATTACACTTGCACCTTGCAGGTGTTAACAGTTGCAATATGGAAAAACGCTCTGTAACTATAGCATGATTTCAATAAAACAAAAACAAAACAATATATATATATATATATATATATATATATATAAACTGGTGGCATGAGGAANATATATATATATATATATATATATATATATATATATATATATATATATATAAACTGGTGGCATGAGGAAAAAATCACTGAAAAACACATCAGACTGTTTTTTGTAAAATAAATATAAAATCAATTTAAAATAAATACATTCATAATTATAATTTTTAATGCCTGTGTTTTATTTTTCAGTCGAACTTTTTTCTTTTTTAATTTTTTTTTTAGCTAATGCCAAATTTTAGTTTCAAAGCCCAAACTTTATCTACTGTGACTGTTCAGCTCCACAAAAAAATTAATAACCTGTCAAATGTAGCACCTAAATACCCCACACAGACATACTGTACAGCAATGCCTATGATATTTGCTTAATCATGCGTAAAGATTTGAACATTGAGTTCAAGTTGTTGCGTCAACAGCACGCTGTCTGTCTTTCATTCAAGGTTGAAGAGGACTTTCAACTGTCATTGAGCTAAATTGTGTAACATCAGAGGTTATATGGCAGATATCCCCGTACTGCAGCTCACATGGCGTAATATGAAATATACTGCATGGTCTAAGTTAAGGTGAAGAGCTACGTCCATGTGATTTTCTGACGTGTATTAATTGTCAAGGTTAAACATAAAATATATTTCATTCAGCTGTCTTCAGTGTCACTGTGCTATGCAGTGGATTCTTGCGGCATGCAGACTACCGGAAGTGCGTAGCTAATACATCTCATGTGACTGCTGTGGCACAGTGGGAGGAGACTTGGCAGTCGGCTTTGAAAGTGGTTCAGTGATTTCAGTCAGTGTGAGTGTGTCTTCCTACCACCGGCTTATCCGCACCTTGACTCCGGCACCGGCAGCACCTGTCAACTACTTAAACCATGAAGTTCTGGACATCAGAGCACATATTCAAGTAAGTAGGCTAGTTAGCACCATAGGCTAACCTGTTTTATAATCCGGTGAGATGTGTAGGAGAGATGGTCCGCCTGTCAGAGGTTATCTGTCTGCAGCAAACGTCGTGTTTAATCCGGCGAACAGCACACGCACGATTTATAACAAAAAAATGTAACCCGAAAAAGGTGCTAACTACAACTTTAGTCCTACTAGCTAGTATGCTAATAGTGGAAGCTAACTATGGAACGTTACATGACCAGATTTCCCCCTGTCTAACGGCAGTTGGTGGCTTTGTCTTTAAACGAGACAGTATGGTACTCACACACGAACTAAAATGACGTAGATTTTTTATAGAATAAATGTTAAAACGTGTAAAGGGTGAATACACCTCTGTCAGTGTCTGGTTGTTGGAAAAAGGCTGTCAAGTTGCATAATCCGCCGGTCAGGGCCAGCCCCCAGCGCGCGACCTTTCCCCTACATTTCTCTCTTGCAGTGCCTGCTTGCATCACAGGGCTACGTCGGCGCGGTGACGTTCACGTGTCTCCGTGGCAACCATCCACCACTACGCTCGATTAATTTTTATTGTGCTGTGCTTTTAAACACATATCCCGATATTAATGAAACTTAATGTCATTTTCTTTTCACTTAATTCACCTAATTTGAATCTTTCATTTTTTTGGAGATGCTGCCAGTCATTTAGAGGACTGGAACCAGCTCCAGAGAAGATCTTGACATATTAATTTCGTCATTTCAACACATCAGTTTGAGCTTTAATTAACCAAATTGTTGGTGCCCTGTTAGTTTGTTAATATTGTCACATAGGTAGGGGTCAAAGTGCCCAGATTCAGTACAGATCCAGTAAAATCTAGTAAAAATACTCAATTATAGTGGATGTTAAAGTCCTGCATTGAAAGTATTACCCAAGTAAATGTTTGTCGGTGTGAGCAAAGTGTTGCAAAGAAGTTGCAAGTACAAGTACTTCAGGATTGTACTTTATGTACAGATTACTTCATGTATGTTGTAATCACCACCAGCACACCAGCACCATTTGTTTAACGATTAGGAATGAAGGGCAGGAATGCTCAAGTTGCTTTGCCTGGGGGCCACTTCTGCAAAATGTAAGGAGACCAAGTTAGTTTAGGCCAGTTAATAAATAGATATTAATATATTATTTCTAAATGAATTGCCTGTTTTCAGCCTTTATACATTTTTTTGTCTTTAGCAAAGAGGCAAATCCAGTTGCAGCAGCCCCACAGGTCAGGTGCACCCAAGGTGTTTCTAGGATTCCAGAACATTTGGAGCTTAGCCCAGATCTCTTTTTGTGAGGTCTGGGGGATCCTCTGCAACACTTTCTTTATAAACAAGCTCTGCTGTGATGCTTTTTTAATGCATTCTGGCATCTTATTAACATTAAAACTAAAAGTACAAAAAAGATCCCAGTGTGAATCACTTTATTTTCATTGTGAATTAGAAAATGATGGGTGCCCCGCACAGCACCCTTTTTGGCCCACTAGCTGTGACTTGAGTATCACTGATGTAGGGTATTAAGTTTTTATCATGAAAATACAAAAAGTCTTAATGGACATCACACATTTTTTCACCTTTGTCACTTTTCACCCTTTATCCTAAATACATATGTATATAAATATGATAACTCACTACCAGATAGTCTGTGTAGTTGCAATGCTTCAATGTCATTTTGTTTTTGACTTTCCCTCAACAGCCATCCTTGGGAGACAGTGACCAAGGCTGCCATGCAGAAGTACCCCAACCCCATGAACCCCAGTGTGATCGGAGTGGATGTTTTGGACAGGAGCATCGACAAACAGGGACGCCTGCACAGTCAGAGGCTGCTCAGCACAGAGTGGGGTCTCCCATCCATAGTGAAATCTGTGAGTTTCAAACCCAGTCTGCTCGCTCACATCACTGTCAAATACTTTGCTTTGGTCACACTTAAAATGGAAACATGTGAGTCTGAATGGAGAAAGACATGACGGACTTTGTTTAATTAAAGCAGTGTGACGCTGAATGAAAAAGTGTTGGAACATAGCCCACAAATTGTACAATCTTCTGATATCATTGTGATTCTCAAAAGTCAGTCATAAAACACGACACAGTAAGCCAGTAATAGCCAGAGTAAGGTATGTACTGGCGATAGTGCAGGTTAAGGCTTTCCAGAGTGTGAGCGTGACCTTACCCCTCGAGGCTATTTCTGTCCGGGAGCAGCGGCAGGCCTGGTTGCTGACTGGAGCCCAGAGGGGAGTTCATGGCCGAGTGCCATGACTCGTGTTGTACAGGACACCATAGTGCCATTTCTGTCATTGCTGAGATGTAACCTCCGCCAGCATGTGATGTAACTTTCCATGCCTGTCTGCGCAGTCAAAACTAGAGGTCATTAGAATGAAAAGCAGTGACGGAGGCCCCTCGTGATTTTTGCAACATACCATTTGAACTTTTGTCTTTTCACTGTCTCGTGATAAGGTTGGAAAACGCCAATATCCTGCTACTCAATCATGCTTTAGCCTGTGTAAACACTGGTCTATCACTTGCTGTTCTTTAGCACTGACCTTTGCTTAGACGTCTGAGGATGGAGTTGTAGTCACTGACAACATCTATGAATAGTCCCTTTAATTCCAAGGACAGTCCATGACACAGACTGTCCCAGTGATTGATAGCACATTAACCTAACCCTTAATCAGATTGTCTCAAAGCAAATCACTCCTGAGCCTCAGCGTGCACATGTGAACTGGATGTATCATGGAGAGGTCTTCCTGTGACATGTGTTTACCTCTGTAATCTTTATTTTAAAAAACTTACACACACAAGATAATCTTTTGTCTCTGATAAACAACAGAAAGTCACTGTATTACATTATGACTCAAGCTAGTAGAACAGGTGCTTGTTTAGAAGTGGTGTGGAACATCAGATTCATACAGATTCATCTTTAAAATTTTCAGGAACCCCTTAGAAAAATGTCACATACAGCTCCTTAAAACATGACATGGTAAACTTTAGGTAAATGAAGCCAAAGTCAACAGATCATTTGTATATTAGTTGCAGACAGCACACAAAGCTTTGTGCAACTTTTTGAAGTATCCCAAACACCCAGGGGGCAAACAGAAGTAAATGAATCAATAAACAAAGGCACCATTTCAACAGTGAAAATGCTGCAGAAATAAGAACAGTGAGTAAGTAACAACTGTTATTTTTGGCAGTTAATTTCAGTTTGTAATAAAACATGTTTCTGTTTTTGTCTTCAGATCATTGGTAACTCACGAACATACACCTATGTTCAGGAACACTCTGTTGTGGATCCCAAAGAGAAGACTTTTGAGCTTCAGTCCTCAAATGTGAGTATACATGACACAGCAACCCCCTCTGAACCATGTTAATATTGAGATTTAATTGTATGCATGAAGGCCATGAGCATGAGTAAGAACTCAGTATCTGAATGTAAATGCAGGTCTGTAACTTATAAAACTGAAGATTTTCCCATACGTACTCTTATGAAGCACCTTTTACAAAACATGTTCCATGCTAGATGTGACATCCAAAAACACCCATAACACTTGGTGTCTGAACACATGTGAGCTCAGTGCATTAAAAGGCGAGACATCTCTGGAATGAAGTCTCGGTTGTTCCACAGGTTGACATCTCACATTTCAACTCTGAAGTTTATAATGCTGTTTGAGACTTGTCTGACAACTCTCACTGTGGGAACAGTGCATGAGACATGTCACCCTGTATCTTAACATTAACTAATTCATCTCCTGTGATATTTCCTCTGCAGATCACTTTCACTAACATGGTGTCTGTGGATGAAAAGTTGACATACAAGCCACATCCTGAGGACCAGAACAAGTAAGGGTTTTATTTTTTACATTTCAGGGATTTTAAATAACAGTGAATCTTAATTTTCTGAAGCATTCAGGGATTTTGACCATTTTTTTTAACCCTCTCTAGAACAATACTGACCCAGGAGGCGATCATATCTGTGAAAGGAGTCAGTCTCAGCAGTTACTTGGAGGGGGTTATGGCAAGCACCATCTCTTCTAACGCTGGAAAGGTAAGAGATCCTTTAAGTATGTTTTATGTGGGGCCAATGGGTTATCTCTGGGTTTGGAAGGTGAAGCCAAACCTTCATTCTTTTAATGGCCAGCAGGGGGCGACTCCACTGGCTGCAAAATAAAGTGGGATTGCAGACAAGTTTTGGAGAAAATGACCCTACTTTTTACTTGATTCGTTACCCCAGTAAATATTTTCTGGTCTCAGTAGCTAGTTTCAAGTCTTCTTTAATACAGCATGATGTTCACTTTGTAAATGATGGTCCCTTTTAGAGTAAAATAGACGATAAAGCAGGGCATGCTTTCGGGCGTGGCTACCTTGTGATTGACAAGTCGCTGCCACAGTGGTGTCATTGGCTTCTCAGTCAGATCCACCCCTCGCTCCTCACAGCTCCTCCCTCTTGTCCAAATATTGTCACCTCTGACACCATGAAACCAAGATTGTGACGGCTGAAATGCCAAACTTGGATGCGTCCACTTCTTTTATACAGTCTATAGCAGTGGTTCCGAACGTTTTTCTTGAGGGGCCCATATTTTTACCGTTGTAGACTTTGGATTTGAATGGATTTGTGATGTTGCACTTGTTTGTGCATACAAAAAGTGACATAAGACTTTATTTTAATGCTGTTCCACAATCCCAGCAGCATGTCATATGAAGCATACTGACCCCTTTTCCCGTAAATCATCCTGTTATCCTTTTAGTTTATGTTTGAACTCATTGCAAATGTCCCGACCCTAAAGTTAGTAATCTCTGCTCTCTTTTCTTTTATTGGCAACAAATCTTGTCTTTTCTTCTGTTCTTTTTATCCCCTCCTTTGGACTAATAGTTTATGTTTCTTGTTGATCAGGGCCGTGAAGCCATGGAGTGGGTGATCAGGCGACTGAATGCAGAAATCGAGGAGCTGGCAGCTACAGCACGCGGGACCATACGTGCCCCCATGGCTGCTGCGGTCACTGAGAAATGACAC
Organism: Epinephelus moara; assembly: GCF_006386435.1. NCBI lineage: Eukaryota > Metazoa > Chordata > Actinopteri > Perciformes > Serranidae > Epinephelus > Epinephelus moara. The sequence continues at coordinate 34,546,665 of NC_065529.1, read as the reverse complement.
CCGCCTCTGTTTTCCTGCAGCGTTTGAGAGACAACTGCACGCCAGCACAACCAGCCTCCCTTTATGATGCTCTGATGCTGTTTTGGTGCTCTGGATCTCCTACACTTTACTATCTACATTAGATATATTTTAAACAGCAGCCTGCAACATAAAGGGACTCTGTGCAGATGTGCTGCCTGTCAAGACTGCCGTGACGATGAGAGACTAGGGGACAAGTTTAAACACCACTGTTATCTGTGGGTTTGGAGACACATAGCACAGAGGTAACAGAAACAACACAAGAAAAGTGCCAAAGCAGACACGCTGCTTTCTGTCCAGCACCTTTGCCAGCTGCATTTTCATCTGGCTGAATACCTCAGAAGTCTCCTCTGGCATTAACTCTGATTTTACAGCAACAGAGTTGTTAGGAAAAACAGTTACGGTGAGATGTAGAAGTGACTGTGAGGAATACTCCTGTTGAGATACGAGGCAGGAAACAATGCCGTGTTGAGGCGGGAGTCGAGTGGAATGAATGTCAAGGGTATGTGGAAGTGGTTTCGGGTGTCAGAGAGTAAATGGTTTGGTTAACGCAGCCATCAACAGTGACACGTCAGTGAAATGTTTCAGCGTCGGGTTCATTTGTGTTAGAGAGCCATCTCAATCAACGTTTTCTTGCGGGACCTCATCAGCAACAAGACACTGCACCAGGCGACGTACGTAAGCCTGGATACAAAATGAATGTTGTTATGTGATAACTAATATTATTATGAAGGTATTTATGTGAACTGAAGGGATCAAGGTGTTTGTCATATTTATGTTTCTGAAGTGATGTGGAAGACTTTCTCAAATGCTGCGATAGTATACGTCAGTGGTTCTCAACCTTTTGAGTTTCAAGGACCCCTAAAATGACACATTAAGTTAAGATGTCGCTTAAGGGACCTCCATCTGATGAGAGTTGGTTGTTATCAAACCATTATATGGCTGTTATTAGTGGTGCTAAGTCAGAGATATGGGTAAGTAGGGGCCTATCACACCATTAGTTTGAGGAGGCCATTTTCAGGCCAGGAAAAATGACACTCTCTGCCAGAAGTGGACTGGCACAGGACTTTCACCCAGGAGACTGGGGTTCGACTCCCATGTGAAACCAATATTTACACCCAACGGTGATATTTTTCTAAACCTAACCACATTTTCCACGGTCATTGAATGGGCTCATAATTGTCTTCGCAACCTCCAATTAGGTGTAGCAGGCCCCTACTGATCCATATCTATGAGGCTTATAACCACAGATAATGGCCATTTAATGGGCAGGTAACATCCCAGTCAGGTACCAGACAGTCACTCTTGCACAGTGAATTAAATAGTGAAAATAAACGTAGGAGAATGAGATACTGGTGTGCTCGAGGACTGTCTTTATCATAGGAAACTCAGGAAAAAATGCAGTTGCTCTTGAAGAAATGGTCAGCACATGGGAAGAGAAAATGAACTTCAGGCACTCGTGTGGAGCAGAAACAGATGTATTTGAATTAAGTTAAAAGGCTGTTTACCTTTAAAACACTGATTGGCTTCAACCCTAAGGTCTTCATAAGGGTTTTTGCACCCTGATGAGACCTTTATGTCGACACCATTCATATTAGTGATTGCCTGAAGTGAATAAACTTCCTAATTCTTGTTCTGACCCCCTGGAATCCTCTCAAGGACTTCTTGGAGGTCACTGGACCCCTGGTTGAGAACCACTGGTATCACTGTTAGGAATCAGTCCTACGTGCGTAGACTGAACATTGTCAGTAACACACTGTACCTGAACATGTTTGCTAAACTCAAACTGTTTTATCAATACACACAAAAGACTACTGTTCCTCAGTTATAACACAGACTTCTCAGCATGTCCTCTCAGTGTGAAGGCTGAGACCTTTGCATTTACTTTTTTTGCACTTACAAAATAATAATTTTAACAAAGAAAAGCTGCTAAACACGCTGATTATCTGTGAATATTTTGGTATCCCTGAGAGTCAGTTTGAATTTGAGAACATCTTTCTTTGTGTAACTGACAGCAGTGTGGTGATGGTGAGAGATTTAGTTTCTTTAAAATATATATTTTTTACCAGTAACAAGAATATTTATTTAGACAAACAGTTTGGTTCGAAGTAGTGCGTTGCAACTTGGGTTGAACGCTGAGAATTGTGATATTACATGCTTAGTTAGGAACTGTAGTTTGTACATTTTGTCTGGGTGCCTCTGAAAAGAAACGGTGTCACCAGCTGCAGAATGTGGCAATAAAATAAAATATTTTTAACCTGTTTAATAAAAGATTTTCGCCAGTAATTCTTCAAATTATGTCCTTTAAAAAAGACCTGCTGTTCAAATGGAAATCAAATATATTCAGATAAATAAATGTTCTGTTTGTGAGTTAGTTTAATATGAGTTATACAATATTTAACAAGGAGTGGATATTTATCAGAATTAATTATTTTCAAGTGACAAAATGGCCTATGTGAAAAGAAACTGTATTGCAGTGCATATGTTTCTGCCAAAATAATAGTTTGTTGCTCACTAAATATGCATTCCAGTAGTCAATGTTAGCTAAACACTATGAAGGTATATTTTTGGAGTGTTCCTCTGTTTTATAAGAGTCTACACACTGAAACACTTTCAGCAGGTGGAGGCCAGTACGACTACATTCTTTAAACGTTGGTCATTTAATAAGATGCATTGATGTAGCATGTTTAAAATGTAAGAGTAACATGCTGCCACACTGTGGCCAAATGCTAGACTTCAACTTTCATCTTTAGAAGAGTAACAAAAGATTTAATGTAAAGTTATCTCAGATCTTATCTTGTCAAAAGTTCAAAGTTTAGGGCCAAAGTTTATTTTATGTTGCTATTGTTCTGTTACTGCCTGGAAAAAAAAAGTGTGACAAAAATGGTTGAAAATAAAGATATTTAATTTATTAAATGATCTGTGCCATTTCCTTTTCGTTATGTGTAGTTTGAAGCACTGAATGCAGATTTTAGTTTTGAAGGGTATACATTCTTCTTTACATGCTTAATGTGGATTTTTTTCTCATCCTTTTGTTGATATTTGCCAGTGGCAAAGTGTAACTAAGTATATTTACTCAAGTAGGCTAATACACTTATGCAAAGTGCTTGTACTTTACTTGAGTATTACCATTTTGGGTGACTTCATATTGTTATAGGCCTACTTGTAGTCTACCGAGGCAAACACTGTAGTTTCTAGTTCACTACATTTGTTTGATAGCCGTAGTTACTTTTCAAATTATTGTTCCTGCCTGTCCAGTGAAAACCATTTGATTTTGAATATTAATTTTTCTGAGAAGCTGAAGGTGTTGCTTTATGGGTCGAAAAAAAAAATCTCCTTGAACCATTTCTGCAGAATGAGTACTTTTACTTTTCGGGGAAATTAAGATGAAAAGAACTATAAGCCAATTTTTTCAAAGAGTTGTATTGCTACTTATACTTGAGTAAAGTATCTGAATACTTCTTCCACCACTGTTATATGCAGTATTATTTATTTGTCATAGTACAAACTTCAGATACAGACCTTTGAGGCGTATTTCAATGATCAAAGTGCCAATGGTGTTGATGCAGTCATCTGCTAAAGACAAAACAAAACACATTCTTACATGTACATTCTTTCATCCATCCAACGTTTAACGTCCAACGTCCTTTATAAGGAGGTGAATTAAGGGTGATTGGGACATATGGTCAGATGGGACAGTATAACTATACAAGGTTTATTTTCTTACCTGATGAGTGGAAAAAAACAAACACTTTTGTTTGCTGAGCCATAGCTGTGTCTGACATCTCATAGGTGGGTGGGTTTAGATTCAAACAGGAAGTTGACCTTGCAATGCATGAGGCGAGGAAAATGACATTTGCTTAAGCTAGTTTTTATTATAAAGTCTTAAAATTGTCATGGTTAATATAGTGCTCAAACTTTTGATGGAAACATGATTATGATGTACTACTGCTCTAAAATCGGTAAATACAAGTACAAGTAGGCAACTCCACCTCGAATTGACATTACATTTAAAGGGGGAAATAATATATCTTTACACTGAAAACAGCTCTAAAACGTGAGCCAATATTCCTGCACAGGTTCACTTGGGAAGAAAATTTGTTCATTAACCCTCTCAAGGAATCCTTGTGAGTTGTTATCCCAGTTAAATCTTTCATGTAAGGAGTAGTTGGATGGATAGATGTGATTCAAAAATTTTTAAATGTGATTTCTCTAAACCATCCAGACCTCTTAGGTCATCTGGGACAGGTTTACTTTGTGTCCCCAGAGTCTGAACATAGAGAAGCAGCATTTAGCTTTTATGTACCATATATTTGGAGCAAACTCCCAGAAAACTGCAGGTCTGCTGCAATAAATAAAGGCTGAAGACTTCTCTTTATACTGTTGCCTTTAATTAAATCAAATATTTATTCATTTCTTATACTGTACTGTAACTTTTATTCTAGTAATTTTATATTTTTAGTATAATTTTACTTATTATTTTCTATTCTCTCTATTTTCTAATTAATTTTGTCATTTTATAATGTGTTTCTTTGCACCTTGTCTTGATGCTTCTTTATGTTTTACATGTAAAGCACTTTGCCTTGTTGCTTAAATGTGCTATATAGATAAACTTCACTTGCCTTGCCTCTGGCTTTAGGTAGGATTGGATAGGATAAATATTGTGTCTTTATTTTTATCATTATTTGCAGAATGTGTAGATGAGTGTGTAGTAGTGTCTGTGGAGCTCAATCCTGTCTGCTGCTGTTGCTGCCCCCTGCTGTTCGGGAGGCTTCCCTCTGACGTCACATCAGCCAATGGGGAGCGAGCACAGCATTCCCTCAGCCAATCAGAGGCCGCGGTATATTTAAAGGTTTTAAACAGAGGGACGTTTGAAATCAAACGAGCTGTGTTTGGGGGAAGTGTTAGCCAGCCACATTTGTAGTGACATTCTTACGACTTTGTACTTTTATTTGACCCGCATTTATCTTCACACAACATCGAGACGTTTTTTTTTAAAAGGAGTTAAACGGCGATAGCGGTGAAAATTCACCTCGCGGGAACGTTACGCTGAATATTTATGTAGCCACAAACCTCAGCTCTCGTCGACGGAAGGACGGAGGTGCTAGCTAGCGAGGGTGCCTGCTTTAAGAGCTGCTGTGGGCTTGAACTGTGGATAAACTATCGGTTGGCTGCTCTCGGTCATCGTGCAATAACTTATATTTAGGTAAGTTATGTCGTTCTTGTGTTGGTTTGCTGTGGTTATCTAAAGCTAACGTTAGCTCTGAGGTTAACGTCCGTAACGTTAAATGTAACGCATTTAGCCACGCGACGGAGAGGGCTAACGTTTAATCCTCCTTTGAGACTGGCAGCGTTTAGCTTGTACATTTACTACGCTTTATTTAATTAATATGTTATAAAAATTCAAGGGAACATCAGTGATACATTAACTTAACTGTTACACTACTTTTCTGGTAATAATGTTAATGGTCATTGTAACATTGAGACATAGTCAAAGAAAACTGACCTTGTGTGGCTACAACGGCTCAGTTACCTTTTGTGTTAGTGACATTTTTGTTGTAATGCTATATTATATTATGCTGTTCATGATTTGTTTGATTTAAAATGTAATAAACAACTAAATCATTCTACCTTTTCTCAGGAAATGGACTCGTCTGCCAGGCTCAAGCAGACAATGGACATGAAACTCCAAAGGCCTGAAGTGAAGGTAATGCACATAAAACTCAAGCATAAAAACGCAGATTTTGGGCTCAATTTTCTGTGACGTGTTATCATATTTTGATGTGGACTAAGCTTACAGCTTCAATTGTAATGTTAGTGCACATCACACAGTCTCTGCACACTTTACAGGTTAAAATATAAATATTAGACACACACCTATGATTAGGCATCAGGGCTGGAAATTGACTTTTTCGTCCTCCTGACACTGTGACAGGTGGTCTCCAAACTCTACCAGCCATTCAATAGATTACCATTGTTTTTGAGGCTGGTGAGTGAAGCAAATCTAGCAGACACTTGCATATTTTACCAGTATTTGGCTGGTGCACATTTCCAACCCTGGAAAGCATGCACATACTACTAAGAATGTTATTATGACAACGATATTGAGGCTATAACAGAATCAAAGTAACTAGTTGTCAAAGTAGGGAGTGTTTACCTAGTTAGTTAATTTCTGATGGTACAAAGAGAAAAGATGGAGCTGTTACTCTAGGATAAAAAAAGCCGTCTTACTCAGTGTGTGGTAATTTCTTTCCTCGCAGACAAAGGATTATGGGCCAAAGCGGATTCCTGTGTCACATCAGTCCCAGACGGCTGTAGTTACACCAACTCCTCACCAGAGGGTCCTCGGCGTGTCAAATGGGCCCCAACGCATTCAGCGGCCTATGAGCCATCAGAAGTCAGCATCTCATGTCTCTGTCGCTGTCAAGTCCGCGCACCCTGCCGATCAAAATGTGAACCCTGCTACTCAGGCTGTAAATCGTGCACCACAACCCCAACCCCAACGTATTTCCCAGCACAACCAGCAAGACAAAGACAAGACAAAGACAGCCGTGCCCAAGGTGAACCCAGAGCCGGTGAAACCACCGTCAGAACCGGCAAAGCAGGAGAAGCCACAGAGTAAGCATCATACAGAATTGGACAAACTAATCAAATGAGTGTGTGTGTTTTGGATGCTAAAATGTATCCTTGTTTCTTTTTTGTTAGACAAACCTACCAAGAATGATCCTTCAAACGCCTCTTCATCAAGGTATGTCTGTTAAGTGTGATTCATTATATTCTTTTTTATTTCTGTCATATAGTCTATGATAAGATTACAAACTGATGCATGTGTCTGCTCACACAGCAAGCGGTGGAGCCTGGAGAATTTTGACATCGGTCGTCCCCTGGGAAAGGGTAAATTTGGCAATGTCTACCTGGCCAGGGAGCGACAGAGTAAGTTCATCTTGGCCCTGAAGGTGCTCTTCAAGAACCAGCTGGAGAAGGCCGGGGTGGAGCACCAGCTGAGGAGGGAAGTGGAGATCCAGTCTCACCTCAGGTAAAGTGCGGCTCAAATTATGCAGTTTAATGCCAGATATGAATCCTGACTGTAGTTGGGCTGATCAGAACAGGTCTCCAAGACTTCCATTGCTGCCGACTCGATTCTGAATCACCGGCAAGACAAACCTGCTTAATTTTGCTGGCTGGTACAAAGTTGATGTCACATAGTTTGAATGGGAGAGTAACACAAACTCCAATGACCAGTTTGGTTTAGTATGAAGAGAAAAAACAGACAGGTCTGGAGGTTAACTCAGTTTGCAGCAGACACTGCTTTACAGAAGGGAACTTGATAATATAAACAGTAGCTGGGACAGTTACTGACACATGGAGTTGATGCAAAACTTGATTAGTGATCAAGAGAGATCACTGGCCTAACTGAAATTTGCCTTTTTGGATAATTATGTGTAAATATGTTAGTTCAATGTGTATACAATGTAACAGTAGACTCAAGGTCTACAAGTATCAGTCGGGCACTCCAACAAAATTTCTCAGAATGCTCCTCTGCCTCGCCGTCCCACAGGCACCCGAATATCCTCCGCCTCTACGGTTACTTCCATGACGCATCTCGTGTGTATCTCATCCTGGAGTTTGCACCCAAGGGTGAGCTGTACAGTGAGCTGCAGCGCTGTGGATTTTTCCCTGAGGCCAGAAGTGCCACAGTAAGTGCCAGTTTCAGACCTTTTAATCTATACTTTGGTATCAAATGTACAAATGACAGCACCAGTTCACACATGTATAATCTTATTCTGTGCAAGAAATGATTAAAGTCCATATAAGGTATACAACATGTTGATGTCTAGTGGCTTTCCTTGAGATATTCCATCCATTTATTCTGTTTTTCTATGAATGGGAACATGTGTAGTGGTCTGATTGATTTTTCAGCATAAATCTAAAAACAGCTGTTTTAGATGGAGTTAATAGCTATAATGAAATTACCTGAGAGGCACTGATGGTTCTCAAGTGTACATTAAATGGCCAATTTGGAAGTTCTGCCTTTACATGCCTCCTCTAAACCTCTCTAAATTCACTCTGCTTCACTTTATTGGCATCAGTCTATGTGCAGGTAATGCTCAAATGTTGTAATATGGTTTGCTATAAGTTTTGGGCTGCACCTGCGTGACCTCAAAGGGATATGCACTCTGAAAGCTTACAGGTTTTTTTAGGTGGATATAAAGTCTTTCATTTATTCTGTCATTTCTTCAGTTACGCTGACCCACTAGCGTCTATACTGATGCTTATCTCCCAAGTGTTACCATTATTATGATTCCAAGATTATTCATGTAGACTTTTTTAGTTGCGGAGACATACTCAATTTTAGCTGACAGTTTCGAGCGGAAGCCAATGGAGTAAGAGCTTATTTAACATTTCAGACAAAATGAAATGCATATTGTATTCACCATGCTTCTTGTGCTGTACAGTACATCATGGAGCTGGCAGACGCCCTCAACTATTGCCACACCAAGAAGGTGATCCACAGGGACATCAAACCAGAAAACCTTTTACTGGGGGCCAACGGGGAGCTGAAGATTGCAGATTTTGGCTGGTCTGTTCACACACCCTCCTCCAGGTATGCACATGCACGTTTGTACAAATAGACCCTTTTTTTAATTAAGTATTAAATCTGTAGAGCCCTTTAGTGAAGCTGTGGTATTTGTATGTTTAGCTTTACACTTGTTTGGCTTCAGTGTCGGCTCTGGTCAGGTATTATGTATATCTGTATACCTTTTTTTAGGTTTTTGTGTAGACTTCTTCTTCACTGAGAGCTCACAGTCTGACTGTATCCATGTATTTGTCCTTGTTCAGGAGGTCCACGCTGTGTGGAACACTGGACTACTTGCCACCGGAGATGATTGAGGGAAAAACTCATGACGAAAAGGTGGACCTGTGGAGCCTGGGCGTCCTTTGCTACGAATTCCTGGTCGGAAAACCCCCCTTTGAAACAAGAAGTCATGAGGAGACCTACCGCAAGATATCAAGGGTAAGGCAGAGATAACTAGACGCCCTAACAACTGGCACATAATTTAGAGCTGTATAGTTTCAAAACTGTCACCTTTTCCATCCCACTTGTTCTAACAGGTCTGCACTACAGTTCACTGTATAATGGCTGTTTAATCTTTGTACTGTTTTTTCGTCATCCAGGTGGAGTACACTTACCCTGCACAGTCCAATATCACCGCTGGAGCCAAAGACTTGGTTGCCAGGTTGCTGAAGCACAACCCTATGCAAAGGCTGCCCATCCATGGAGTCCTATCCCACCCATGGGTGGTTGAGAACTCCACCAAGAAGCCCACGACTATGAACGTTGAAGTGCCCAGCGAGTGAGGAGGCAGCCTTTTTGTTCGCCTCCACCCAACACCTGAGGTCTGTAAGTGTGAGGACAGGGTAGTGCTGAACAGACTGGACAGAGGAGTTAAACGTGTGTGTGTGTGTGCACCTGATTTGTCACAGCCTGTCTGTACTACCATATTGACTGCAAAATCACTTCATGAGGATTATTTCTGCAGGCATCTCAAGCCACTTGGTTATCTTTTGGTGTCTTTTATTATCTTCTTTTTCCTTTCCTCGTCTCACCAGTGGCATTTCTATTGCCTGTAAATATTTCACTGTTTTTGTGTAATTATGAAAATTTTATCGAGCTTTTCTAGAATGCCATTACTTGAAATAAAAGATAACTTATCTTCCGCCGGGAATATATTAAGCAGCATATGTCTGTCAGTGAAAAGTATTTTATGTTTGTCTTCTGTGTATTTCCAGCTCTGTCTTAAGTTCTTGGTAATCAAGGCTTTGCACAAATATCCACTGAGCTAGATGCTTCCATCAACACCCACCACTACCTTTTATTAAGCTCCTCCAGGGGCCAGCAGGGGGCGCCAGCACACCATTAGAGCTGACTCGGGAGATTGTTACAGATTTTAGTTAGTATTAATTTCACTGACACTGTTAATACATCCACACAGTTCATATCTGCTACAATAAAATGCGGAAATGTAAATAAGTTAGTATTTTGGCTTACGTCATGTTTTTTTTTTTTTTTTTTTTTTTGCAAGTGAATTAAAAAGGATAAAAAGTAAGATTGCATCATAAATAAGTGTGGAAATGGATCTTTTTAAACTGATAAATATGAAATAATACCAGATTGCTTTTTTTGTTTGTTTAATAAGAAGGATTAAGAATTAAGAGGCTTTTTTCCTGTTGAGAAACTAACTAGAGGCAGTGACTGAATAATGTAATAAAATAAAAAATATTACACTAAATTGGTGCCTTGGACGCCAGTTAAAAGGTTAACAGTTATTCAAACAAAAGAATAACTTCCCAACATGATTAAAGGTGAATAAAAATGGTAAAGCATACATTATGCCTACAATGTTTGGGAGTAACTAATTACATGTAGCTACGTTTAAAAAAATAGATGTAATTGCAATCAATTACAGTTATTAAGTTACACTTACTGACAAATATGTTGGTGATTACAAAGGGGTTTAATTCAACTATATTCCTTTCAGTAAAAAGGTGACATGTAGAATAAAACATTCCCTCTGTTGCTTTGCATCTTTTCACTGTTCATGATTGTCTTCTTCTGCAGAGCATATTTCCAGACATATTTCAGCTTTGTTGCCCAGTTTAAATCATTTGTTAGGAAAGTAATCAAATGCAATAAGTTGCATCACTCTGATGAAATAATTAAAATAGTTACATTACTAACTACAGCTTTAAGAGAGTCACTAGAAGTCTGTAGTCAGTGGTGTAAGTAGTTACCACAGGCCCCAGTGCACACTTCTTAATAGTTATAAGGTGCACTCACACACCAACGGCAGCTGTTCATAGAAATGCTAGAAGAATCTAATTTAGGGAGCTCTGCTTCTTTTTCCTCCTGTTCATTTTTCTCTTGTCCGTTCTTACTGCCGCTTTCATAATTAATAGACATGACTGCTCACTTGACTTGCAGATGAGCTCAGCTTGAATCAGTCTTGACAGATTTTGCACCTAAAACAGGCTCCTGTATGGTATCATCTTGTCACATGATCAAATAGACTTTGACACTAGGCGACATCAACATGCATGTTACCCAGTAATCATCACTGCAAAAATATAAAACTAAATAATATATTATTCGTTTAATTGAATAGATTTTTTTTTACACATATCCTCCTGAGACCTACATTTTTGTTTGGCATGCATTTTTAATTTCTCCTAGCTATTTGGGATCAGTAGGACCTGATAAGTATAAAAAACATTGTCAACGATAATCAAGTCCCAATGTCTTCAAATGAGTCCCCCTAATTAAAAGTGTCTTAGCTTGTTACTGTTGCTAAAATTGGTCAAATTTGTTGCCATATCAAACTACAAACATTGATCATAAACAAGTTTCAGTCATAAAATTTGATCAGGTTTTGGACTTGTCCACTTTTAGGTCTGGATCGGCTGCAGACTGACTTGGCAGAGGTAGCTGCCATCTTGTTTTCACATGGATAAGTGTATTGTGGTCTTACTAAAGTAAGGTAGAATGAAGTATTAGGTCCAGTAAACCCAAAATGTGATGTCGTCATACAAGGACGCAGGGTCTCACGAGGATGTAGTACATTCATAGTTTTTCTAGTTCATGTAGAATAAGTATATAATTTGGTTTTAGACTGCTGCTGACTATTTTACAACAGAAGAAAGGAAAATAATGATGGAGATGGGGTTGCATTTTTGAGGGCATATAGCCCAAAGCAAATGGCACCATTTTTAATTTAATGTGACTTCTTTGAGCACAAGTGTAACTCCATGGTGGCACTGCCTGCACTGTCTGTATTTACGCCCCTGTCTGTAATCTATTACATTTTAGAGGTAACCTTCCCAACACTGCCTGCAAGGTGCGTATCTCTGACAACACAGTCCTGCTGTAATGTTTCTGTGTTTAAACAATAGCTCTTCTGTCCACTAGGTGGCTCCCGAGGCATGATAATGTTCAGTAAAGCTGTCTGAGATGATTATAGAAGGAAATTTGTATTATTGTTTGTTAGCAGAATTCCTTCGTCTAGTTCATGACTTTATTTATATGAAGCTATTTTCTTTTGCTGCTTTAAGTTTAATCTGTTATGGCTATGAATTGTTAGCTTTTTCTGACAGATAGAAATACTAACAGGTTTCCTTGTGGCAGAAAAATGGCAGAATTATTTCAATCAGGTTTTATTTTGCACATTAAACTGAGGCTAAAGTCTGCGCTATAACCAGATTATTAAAGACGTTGCTTTCCCTGCAATGATATGCGTGTTTAGGATGAATCTGCGTGCGCTTCTCAGCTGTTAATCCGGTAATCACATCAAATTTAATCAAAAATCACAAACACTATTTGTTTCCTTCTCCCTATAGTTTCGTTGCATGTGAACTGGCCCCTTTAAAGCCGCCAGTGGTTTAGGGTGGATTCACCATGAGCGCATTGGTATGCACCGGGTAGCTTGATGTTTCAACAGCTGGAGATTAGCCCACTCAGAGAATAAACGCTCTGTCCAGATGTTGACTGCGCAGAAAAATCAACACAGTGGATGAACAGGTCGACCATAAGGCCTGGAGCCTGCCTGCAGCAGGAAATCTGTCGGGATGATTTTCATCAGAGCATACAGGGAGGCAAGGCCCGGTCACAACATGCATGCTCTCAATATCTATATATGATATATAGAGAAAAATGTATAGGATTTGTAAAAGGATTTGGAAGAGAGGGCGTGTGTCGACCCCGTCCCCTCTCACACAAACCCATGCATTATATATATATGTATATTGCATATATATTGCATGCCATGAGGCCTTCACAGCCTTTACACGATTTCAATTTACCTGAATTTCGATTTGGGGAAAAAAAATATGACTGCGACTATTTTCTCCATCATTTTCTGTCTTTTATTATAGAGAAAAAAATACATGTTCTGAACGTTTTTCGTTTTACATAAAACCACACACATTTTTACAATATAATTTCACTTATGTCTTTATTCTTTAATATTAATTTCACGATATATGATAACGACTTTGAGATATACATTCCATCTTTTTGAAACCACAATAACACACTACACATACGGTTTTATAACATTTCCACAGGACCCATTGGATTGCACAGAATGAAAAATGTCTGTATGCACATTTTCCTCTTTAAGTGATCTCTTTATTTTTTTATTAGTTAGATTTTCAGACACCGAATTTTCTAGACGGGAAATTAATTTCATAACAGGCCACGTGTTTCTTTTTAAATGTAATGAAAAAAAGCATTATGGTTAATCAAGTGTGCAGGATTTCAATTTGGGGTCCCCATCTTATAGCTGAAATTTGGGCCAGGGGCTGCAGGGGAGTATCCCAGGTCTGGTGCCGATTTTCAAAGCTCAGTAAAATAAATTTCAAATATTGGAGAAAACAAATATCAAAGCATTTAACATTTTAACGCAGAAGAATCGAAATTTGGAGGATTTGTTTCATTTCCACTTCCCAGTTTCGTTATGTTTTGTGTGTCTGAAATATCATACATTCAATGCATAGTTTGTATAGCTGCTGTGTACTTTGATATTTTGCATTTCCAGTATTTCAAACTGCTCAGGGGGAGGGGAAGGAAGAAAGGTCCAATTTCCACATGTCTAACGAAACTCCGCTTTTTCTTTTACATATTTCTATATGTGTGTTTCTACTGCTGGTTATTGCCATTGTGTTATTGTGTGTCCACCAGGCTTTTTTTTTTGTTTTGTTTCTGGATTTTAAACACCACATTCACTGCATCATATTGCAAATTACCTATAGACGAAAGTGGCATTTCTTAATGTTAATTTTCTCTTTTTGAAATAAACTTATCTTAAATCACGTTATGCTGTCGAAAGTCCGTCCATCACAAACTCTAGCGTTACATGAAGTGAAGTCTCATGTGGGGAAGCACCACAAGAGCGACGACAAGACAAACTGCCCTTTGTTGCAAATTTAGTTTAAGGTCAATATTGTAAACGTTCACTCCACTGGAAAATATGTATATGTTCGCATATTTATACAACATGTATTGTCCATATAGTGTGTAGTGGATGCACTGGATTCCCTCACTGCCATCGGCTCTATTTCTCTGTGTGTGTAAGTGTGTGTCTGTGTGTGTGCGCGCGTTTTTTCTGAATCAATACACGACTGTATGAGCGCGGAAATGTGTTGTGTGCGCGCTTTTTACGCATGAATCAAGCAGAGGGGGGCTGCGCTTGCCGGGGAGGTTGTGTGTTTTTAATTTTTTCTCACTAAATGGGGGGTTTGCATTTAACATCTAGTTCCAGCAATGGCTTGCATCTAATCTTCTATGTTGTATTTGAAAGCCTCTATGAGCCCTTCCATGGAGTGGATAAACCCAGATATGCTGCATATACCTCCTATTACAAAGATGGCAACATCAAAGAAAACCTGGTGCCATAGCAGCTTTCTCCATAAAAGCCTGAGGTGGAAGAGACTGGGAAGCAGAAAGCACAGGCCCGCACCTGTCAGGCTGCCAGTGAGACCCATGAGGAGGGCGAAGTGTGGCACATAGATGGCCATGAGCAAGGTGAACACAACAAGGATACATCGCAGAGAAAGTCCCCAGGATTTTAGGCGTCCATCGCCTCCGTAGCAATCTGGGAAGAACGCGCGTCCTCCGTCCTGGAAAAATGATTTCTCTAATACCTCGACAGCAGCGAAAAACGGCAGCGGATACGACAGCAAAGCTTTGGCCACTAGAAAGAGGTTGACGACAGCTCTGATGGTCGGGGGCAGGTTGTCTGTGATGACCTCCTTGGTGGCGTCAGCCCAGGTCAAGTAGGCCACCAGGGCGAACAGGCCCTTGAGGATGCAGGCAGCGATGTGAGTCCAGTTCATCATGCAGTGGAACTCGCTGGGTTTCTGCATGTTCCCCTCCAGGGACGGCAGGAAGATCTGCGAGGTGTAGCTGAACACGATAATCCCAATGGAGATGGGGAACTTCTTGACATCGATGTAAAACTTGACCTTGTCCCAGGCCCAGTCCCTCGCTCTGGAGAGGCAGTATGCTATCACCAGGACGTTGATGACAAAGTGGGCCAGTGTGCACAGCAAGCTGAACTTGGAGACGGCTTTCAGGTTCTTGAGGAAGGCGCACGGGAGCAGGGCGGCGGTGGCGATGATGGCCCACGACTTCTGGGATATTGGCATGTTGGGGAAGCTGTTGTACATGAGATTGCCGCTGACCACCACGTACAGGATGCAGGTCATCACTAGCTCTATGATTTGGGCTACATTCACAACATGGCCACCTAAAGACGGGAATCTGGGCGCGCAGCAGGCGTTGGCAATGTCCACATAGGAGTCCCTCACACGGACGAGCTGCCCGTCTTCGTCCTCCTCGTACAGGCAGGCAATGAGGATTTTCCCCGTGTAACAGCACACAACGGCGGCGAAAATAATGAGAAAGAGTCCGAGGTATCCTCCGTGCAGGATGGCGTAGGGCAACCCGAGAACAAACATCCCCTAGAAACATAAAAAAAGAGGGCAAAAATCATGTTGTCAATAAATTAAACTGTTAAACATTTAATCATTAATGCTTTTCTGAATATATTATTCAATTTAAATTAAATAAATCATATTGAAATTAGGCCTTGGCTCTGCCTCTTCAATGGATGTCACTCCCGGTTTTCATGTTGTGGGTTTTCCACTTCGCTTTGAGCATATCCGCCCGCCTCTGACGTCACCACGAGCTGGAGGAGACACACTCTGACGTCACGGTGACCGCCGTGACCACGGCCGTGATAAGGCATGAAAAGGATTGCGTCTAGGGATTTTTGTCGCATAGCCCTACAACACGCAGACTCTCGAGTAAAATCCTCGCACTTTAAATGCGCCTCTTTTACGCACATTAAAAAAATATGTATTTTCTGCTTATTTTTGTCTGCAAATTTAATTGCCAAGACTATTTAAATTTATATGTTCTGAAAAAAATGTGTGCAGGCATCTTAACATATTTCCATGCATTCTCTTTTTAAGCTGTAATTAATCAATTGTGTAAAAGCGCCAAAATAATCCAAAAGCTTTGCGCTCAAAGTCTTTATTTTCTTCTTTATAGACTGATGTATTCATTGCCATGCGGCGTAGGTGTTATCAGGGGCGTGCATCGGTGACAGTGGACATCACTATACAGACAAAGAATGTGTGTGTTGAGGGGAGGAGGAGGATGAAGAGGAGGAAGGGGGGCACAGGGCATCAACTGCCTCCCTGTTTTTTCCAGCGCATAACTGCTCTGAAATTTCTGCATTCCTCCGATAAAAATATATCACAATAAAAACTGGTTTAATTCTGCAGCTAAAAGTAATTCAGGTGATTTATTTACAGCATTATTAAAAGCAGAAAAGTTGCTTCAGAGGGAGAGAACCTGGTGTTTTTGAACATGAATATTAAAATCATTTTACGCGGTCGCAGGTGTGCCTTTATCTCAAATTTCACAGCAGCTCTGGAGGCGACTCAGCCAATTAGAACCAAGCATCGGAACCGCCCGTTTATAATCCGCGAAGTGCGTCTTTTTACCTGGATTGCATTCGTGACGTTCCAGCCCGCCTCCCATGCGGTGATTTTTGGTCTGACTTCAGACAGCTCGTTCGCCGGTTCTCCGTCTTTTGAGGCTGAGTGCGGCGGACCGGTGCCGTCCCTCTGGTAGTGGCTGTCCCCCTCCAGCCCGCCTCCATCTCCGCTCCCCTCTCCTCCCATCTCATCGGTTGTCAAAATGTCCATCTGCATGCCTTGCCGGTGGTCGTAGTCCAGGTCATCGCAGGCGGCGAAGCCCAGAGCCTCCTCGTCGGTGGCGGCCTGGAACCCCATCCTGGCGAACATGCCGCTCACCTTCGCCTGGGATTTGTTGGAGACGGCGGTGGCTGCATTTGACAGTTTATTAGAAAGCTTGCTTCTGATTAACGTCGCCATTTTTCGCTCCTCTCCTGAATCTCAACTGTCTGCAGCTTAATTAGTGTGTGCTCTCTCCTCCAGTCAGTAAAAACGTGAGGCTACTTTGGATGACAGCTCTTGGTTCTCTGCATCAGAGGAAAAGCGCAAGTTTTTGTTTCAAGACACCGACGTTTGTTTTTTTCCTTTCAGTTGCTATCTCCACTTCTTGTTCAGTGTACGCCTGCTGCTCTTGATTATCCTCAGGTTCATGTCACCTTCAGACGTCGCTGCTCCGTTTCTGCATCTTGGCACTGCGCTCTGATGCTCGACGAGTATAGCGCACCTATTCAGTCTCTGAGGCAGTTCGGCGGTGTGCGCAAAAGCTTTACGCACGAAGAAAGGCGAGCCACAGGTTTCTGTAGGGCCTATAATATCGTTTTCGTGCGGGTTATAAGGTGGCAGGCAGCGCTTCCAGGAGTCGGTCGTCGGGTTTTCAGGTGCCTTTACTGATGCCAATGCGGTACCGTGGAGCCCGGAGGGGGAGGCAGGGAGGAGACACGTGTCCTCATCAGCCTGCCAATGCAAAGCACGTCTCCAGCCCTCCCAGTGCCCCACCAGGAGAAAACGGGAGAGATTTGCTGCATTTCTAGGGGAGGTGCTTGCAGTACCCCCACCACCCCTTCCCCAACCCATAATCTATAATACCTCATCCTGACATCCAATGACATTCCGGGGGCCTCAAATCCTGCATAACTTTACGCATATAAAAGGAGGCTGGAATTTGACTCAAACGCAAACTCTTTGGACCACTTTATATAAAATACCATTATTTATTTTTTTCCTAAATAAATCCAATTGTTTTTTTATTAGCTATTATTCTTTTCACCTAGAAGAGGACGCGGAGCATCTGAATAGTAACCCAAGTTGTTTCTTGGATTACATGGATCGGGTTTAAAAACCGTGTTGCGTTTGATGATGAAGGGAAAAAATATATTTTTGTGCATTTTGTCTTTGCTAAATGATGGTAAGATAAAGAACTCGGGACTGCACGTTTAGATATAACGTTTTAAAGTTGTTCATATTTATTTCTGCGTACACTTTGATCTGATTTATTTATTTTTAGTCTCCATTCAGGACTCTCTTTCATTCATTCACTCATTCAGTGTCGGTGATGATGTGACAGTCTGAGGCATGGCGGCGTTTCCGTTCAGAAAAAATGTATATTTGTGTTTGTGCTTGGAGATTTGTTAATTGAAAAATATGAGAAAGGCTGTTTTAAAGAATTTGTGATATAGAAAATGTTTTAACTCTTTATTTATTTTGGATTTATTTAGATTTTTTTAAAAGTCGCCTTTTTCCAATTGTTCCCTAAATATACAGTAAGTAGAATTTTCTGCTTCATGCAAAAATAAACCTTTTAAAAATGGAAGAATAGTCTCATATATTCAAGTAACACGGTGGTTAAACGCTTTCTAATTTCCCTGTCACATTATATTCGTCTTATACAAAATATAAAACGATTTAATTGCAGTGATTTTGTTCCCGTTAATGTAGCCTAAGTGATTTAGCCACCGAGGCCCAAAGTGCTGTAAACAGTTTGTTGACATTGCCTTGTCACTAGTACTTTGTGTCCACCATGTTCAGTGTTTCCTCAGGCTGCAGTATCAGAGCTCATCACCATGATACAAAGCAGCGGCCTCGCTCTGCGCACAAATAGCCTGAACTAACATACAGTAAGTATACTGTAACCCGGTCTGTGGGCATCCAGACTGTTTGCTCTGTGCTCCAGGAAATGATAATAGTAATGTGACGTATTAAAAGCTTTGAACCTGTTTCATTGAATGGGATGTAACCTGATGAGAGCTGGGATGCAGCAGAGTAAAGAGACATCTCCAACTGGTGACCATCACGTGACAAACAGGGACAAAAGTCTGCTTTTATTTTTGTTTAGAGTATAAATCAGTGGCCTAATATGAGTGTGTGTCAGAGATTTAAAGCAGGATAAAACACCACATACCTTCCGGCACTGTTAGTGTAAATTATTATATTAAAAAAAAACTAGAATATTTTAACCCATTTGGCGCAAACTGTTCGATTTTTATTTATCTAATAACCCTAAATTAAATCCAGGTCGAACCAAAGCTGCATCAGGATGATTTCCCTGCCAGCTTCAGATGAGGCCGAGCTGTATCAGGCCTGTGCATCTCTGTTAAACCTCCAGCCTGATTTAAACGACAGGGTCTTCAATCATAAAACACAAATAAATCGCTCACCCCTGTCTCGCCTTTGTGTGCGCGCTGGCTTTTATGTTTTTTGCATTTTTTTCAGCTGTGGGAACGAAAATGGCTGCTTTGCCTTCAGCCCCCTGAATGAAAGAGTTAATGACAGAGGCTGTTATCAGCGGGCTGCAGCCCTCCTCTGATCCGCGCTGTCTGATGGAGTGTGCTGCAAGATGAAAAGAGCAGCAGTGACACCAGCAGCCAGCAGGTTACAGCCGCCCCACACCTTCCCACGACCCGCCGCACTGATAATACAATCATTATTATTTTACTATAATAACAACAAATATTTGGTTTCTCATTAACGGGGAGGGTTTTAGATTCGGTTTACAATAACATTTAGGCTTATTATAATCAGAGGATGAATCCCACACGGGCGCGCGCAAATGGTCGTGCACGAGGACTGGCGCATTTGAGGCCTCTGTCACACAGTGTAAAATGCAGGTTTCACCCCATACTACTGTGGGAAAATGTCTCATACTGATGGATATAACAGGTTTGGAGGCTTTCCTCACACACAATAAGCTGCACCTTCATGTTCTTTCCAGGCCTTGACATGGGCGTAGATTTCGGGGGACGAAGGGGGCAGGTCCCCCTTAATTTTAAATGCATTAGGTAAGGCATTATGTAGTGTTGGGCAAAAAAATGTGTGTCAATGAGGATGTTTTGTCAGTGGTGGACGCACAAATTAAGGATAATAAGCGACAAAGTCCATGCAAGGTGGGGAGGTGGGAGGGGTGTGTATAGGCATAGGTGTAGATTTTGGGGGCCAAAGAAGGGGATAGGTCCCCCTTAGTGTTAAACATGAAAATAGCAGAGGACTCAACAAGGCTTTATGTAGCAATGGGCACAAAATGTGTGTCAGTGAGGATGTTTTGTCAGTGGTGTACGCACAAATTACGGATAAAGAGCAACAAAGTCCACATAAGATGGGAAGGGCGTCAGAAACCAACAAAAAAAGGTGTCCTTTAACATCGGCATGGTACACAGCCTGGTTGCATCATGGGATAATGCAGCAGGACAAGGACGAAAGTTCAGCTGGCAAATGTTCGACTTGGGCAGGCAGGAGTGGTCATGGATGGGTTTAACAACTACTGACCTCCACCCGAGAGAGCGGTCTTCCCGTTGGGATTAATGGCAAAGAAAACATGTGGTTGGGTTTAGGGAAAAAAAGAACAGAATTTGGCTTCAGGATTTTATGGGACACGATGACCGTTCTCTTGGGTGGAGGTCTGTAGTTGTTGGACCTATCCACGACCCCTCCCGCCTGCCCAAGTCGAACATTTGCTGGCTTAACTTTCGTAAACCAAATTCTGTTCTTTTTTCCTAAACCCAACCACAAGTTTTCTTTGCCATTAATCCCAACCAGGGAAGGAAAAAACCATCAACCAACATAGTGTGTTTATTTTTGAAAGAGACTGTTTGTAAACGTTAAATTTCCTGTGACAACAGAAGTGTATTTTGAAAGAAGACAATGCATGTAACAGGCAGAACTTGACAGTGTCCCAGAACGTCAACTCACCCAGGGTACCTTGCTCGTCGTATGTTGACGTGAAAGTCCATGACCAAACATTGATATGTGCCGAGGTCGGAGTGAGAATGTGTTGGGTGGTACATCTGTACTCCTTTGTTTAACTATGGTCTGTTGAAAAACCCAATAAACAAAGTTAAAAAAAGAAAAAAAGAGAATGTGTTGGGTGTATCGGCGTAAGTCCCCCTTTCCAACCAAAACCATCAAACCATTTTCAACATTAAGAAAAGCAAAAAAGCCCAAATTGATGTGTAAAAATTATGTTGGAAATTAAGTGATGCTATTTTTTTTTTTGGCAGAATACCCCTTAATTCCCCCAGTTCACATGTGCCCCCCCAAATGTTAAAATGAAACCTACGCCCCTGCTAGTTCTAAAAAGTGTTTGATCACAGTTACTTCATAAGCATCTGGGTTCTGTCTCTGAGCTCTGGGAGGACTGAAGTGATTTGCTCAGTTTATCACCCATCCTGAGAGTCATCAGAGGGTCAGGGTGCCACGTCCCAGAGGACTCCTCGTCTCTGTCGACACAGATATGACCAATCAAAGCTCTTTATCTGCTTTGTGTTTGACCCTCATGTGCGATAACATCCACCGGTGATGCCTTTCTTTCTTTTTTTAGTGATAGAAAGTCAAATCCAAAATTGCATTGTGATCTCACTGTGTCCTCCAATTCAGTTCCTCCAGTGTACCCACCCCCCACGCACCCCCTCCTCCACTCCCTCCTCAGTGTTTCACCCCCGGCTCTCCTTTTTCACATTACACACATGGGTGAGCTGGCACAAGGTTCTCCGCCTTCATGTAACCCCTCCCTGCCTCCCTCCGCCCACACCCACCCAACCCCCATCTTTTCCTCGAAAATCACAAAAATAAAAAGCCAAATTTTCGCAACAATGGAGGTAAATTGTCTGATATCACACGAAGATCTGCAAAAACTGGGACCACCACCTGCTTCCAGTGATTTCCATAAAGTAAAAGAAATCATGTGGAAAATAATAAACATAAAAAATACACACTGTAGAGCTTCAATATTTTTTAAGCTGCTGCAACATCTGTTATATTTTTTATTCCACTGCGCCATGAAGAGCAAACTGGGTTTTATGTTTCCATGGCGTCGCTGGCTGCAATTATGTAGGTCTACAGTCACTTTCATTGTAGGCTATCATTACCTCTTCCATTAAATGTTTTCAGTGAGACAGGGTAATGACGAGGCGTGTGTGTGTGTGAGTGTGTGTGAGTGTGAGGGGATGTTACATGACTCATTTGACGCACGACCCAGATTGCGCCTGGATAAGAGCCGAGGGAGTGAAAGAGGTGCGAATGCTGCAAAAAGATTTTTTATATAAGATTACAATATCTGGAAGCATAAGTGTCAATTCTGTGCAACATCACCTGACATTTAACCCATGATTGCCTGTCTGTCTGTGTGTCTGTCTGTCTGTCTGTGAGCCCAGCCAGGCAGAAAAATACCACCCAACACTCTGCAATTAATAAGGGGACAGTGAAAAGGCACTCCGGGCTCTCAGGGGACTGCAGAGGAGGGAAATTAGCCCACATCAGGCTAATCAGAGGACCTCAGAGTCCATTAACATTTGCATCACAATCACAGGTAGCACACGGTCTGTGTTATCGACTAGATTATGTGTTTGCTGCAGCCCAGCAGTTTGGTGCAAATCGTTTGGAAAACCGAGAAAAAGAAACACATTTCAGAAGGCTGGTGAGGATGGAGTCCAGATTTCAGCACCACGGACAGCGTTTGGTTCTAGTCAGCAGCTTTAAAGGGACAATCCACACAAAATGACATTTGTATTGTGTTTAAAGGTTTAAATTTTGACCTTGGAAACAAAAAAGCCACTTACCTGATGTTTGTGAGACGTTTAGACTTGAGTTTGTAATGACACTATGACACATTTCTGAGACAGTGATGGTGGCTGAATGGGGCTGATTATTAATTATGATTAATTATATTTCACTGACCTCTTCATGCTTTCATTGTGTCTGTAGCTAAAGGTCCAGATGATGCCTTATTACACCGCAGGTTGTGTCTCTGCTCTTCATCTTGAGGAGAAACTGCTTCAAAATCACATATTAAAAATGAGCTGCAGTGTCATAAAAATTACAGATACACAGTAAAATCAAATTTAGGTTGGATGCTCAGGCTACACCTAGGGCACGTTTGAAGACAAAAAACATGTATATAACCTTTATTTAATCAGGTAGTCTCACTAAGATCAAGATCTCTTTTAAAAATACACATACAAACATTTCAATTAAATGAAATTAAAAGGTTTAATTCATTCATTAGGGTGAGACTTTTTAAATTTCAATGCCATAACACCAACAATAAACTACTGTGGCACCCACAGTGAGCCTGTAGTGCCCCCAGACACATCTCTAAATGGGTGTTCTCATAATAAATGGTATCATTTTACTGTATTTTCACCCAATATAACATTGTAACAAAATAAGACATATCTCTATTCACTAAAGTTGTATAAACACCAACTGAGAGCACAGTAGACATGCCACACCTTTTACCAGCTGTTATGGTCCAGTCTGTGTTTGAACAAAGAGCACCGTGCTTGGACAACCCTAACTGGAAACAGACGGTTACAAACACACAAACACCATCATATGTATCTCCTCTGTTTCCCCTCCCTGCAGCCCGGAGCCATCAGGCAATCACAGCCACCGCCCACTGCCACACAGAGAAACATCCAGGTGGCCCACAGTGGTAAAGCACTAAGAGCCTTTTCATTACTCCTAATGTGCCTGTTTAATGGCTTATTATGGGCTCCCCAGAGACCTCCTCAGAGAGGGGCTTGTGTTAGTCCTGCATGATGGCGTCTGTCTGACAACAGCAGTGACAAATGGCAGGAGACATTCTTCTACTCTATCTCATCTTATCTCATCTTATCTCATCTTATCTTATCTTGTCTTATCTTATCTTATCTTATCATATTCTATCTATCTATCTATCTATCTATCTATCTAATTTGTATTTATTTTTTTATTCATTAGGATCCATTGCCAATGAAAGTGTGAAATAAAAATAAAAATGTACATACAATAAGTAAATATCAGTACCTACCTAACAATGTGTAGACCTGTGTTGGGGAGGAAGTAGTTACATTTTCAGTGACTAATTTAGTTGTAGAATATTATAACATTTTTTTCTGTTGTCATCTTTTCATTCTGCAGGAGTTCCTTTATTTGGCCTATTTTCAGACATTTCTCAGTTTTATTGCCTTTTTTGAAAGATATATCAGAAAAGTAATTAAAAAGTAATCCAGTGTAATAAATTACATTAAGCTGGTGAAGGAATTAAAATAGTTACATTGCTTATTACATTTCTAACAGGGTAACTAGTAATCTGTATTCTATTACATTTCAAGAGTATCCTTCCCACACACACACACACACACACACACTATCTATATCTATAATCTATATATGTATAGATATATCTATCTATCTATCTTCACATTGCCAAATAAAGCGTGAAATAAAAATGTACATACAACAGGTAAATATCAGTACCTACAGAAATGTGTAGAGCTGTGTAACATTGTAATCAAATATCAGCTGATCAATAAATTTATGTGAAGTTTAACTTAAATATGCAGACAGAAAAATTTATTAAAAAAAGAACGAAATATAAAATAATAAATAAAACAAATAAATTAAATAAATTTAATAAATAAAAAATAAATAGATAAATAAAAATAAAATAAATAGATAATAAATATAAAATAATAATATAAATTAAAAATTAGATTAACTCATAATCTGTAACCTAGTTCAAAAGTAACCCCCCCCCCCCCCAACACTCACACAAACACACACACCATAGATAGATAGATAGATAGATAGATAGATAGATAGATAGATAGATAGATAGATAGATAGATAGATTTTATATTATTCTGTTATTATTCTGCACCTTTTAACTGTGCAGGAATTCCTTCTTTTGGTCTAAAACATTTGTTAGAGAAGTAATTAGACTGTTATCACATGTAATAAGTTTCATTACGTTGATAAAGTAATAAAAATAGTCACATTACTTAATACATTTTTACAGGGTAACTCGTAATCTGTAACCTATCTATCTATCTATCTATCTATCTATCTATCTATCTATCTACCTGATGATCAATGAGAAAGCCAACAATATTTACATGAGTCATATTATCCATATAAACAGTGTGATCTGTATGTATAGGAGAGTGTTTTCCTGTCTCCTCCGTGTTGTCGCTCCTGAACGCTCCCCTGACGCCGTTTTGCTGTTAACCCACAGTGACTCCGCTCTCTCCATCAACCTTTTGACGTGCACGCTTCCCGGGTTCACTCTCCTGCTGCGACACATTAACATTGTAATTGCCTTTTTTTGAGCACAATAAACTGAGGCAGTCCGCGGGGACCTGCACGGCCCGGGGCTGGCACAAAGCTATGCCATCGATTTTTCACACACACTGCCGCTACAAGAAATAAATAAATAAATCTCAAGCCATCAGCACACATGGACCTGCACATGCATGTGTGTGTTTTTTTAATTCATTTTTAATTCATGCCAAAAATCTGCAGATGATTTATGTGGTGTGCACATCTGACACTGTAGCCTCAGGGAGAATAAAATAAATTGTGCAATAAAAGAGCTAATTATTGTTTTAAATGGCTCACTAATGACTTTAAACGCTTTCATTCTCAGCTGGTTTTATTTTGTGAGACATTATTTGTAAGTGCAAGTGAGTAACAAAGCAGGGAACATGTCTGCTGTATTGATCAGGACTTAAATCATCAATATCTATCACATGTAATCTACTACAGTAAGAACTCCTTCCATCAGTGCTATTGATGTATGTGGTGTGTGTCTGCATATGTGCAAACGTGTAACTGTGTGACTGAGTGTGATTGTGTGTGTGTGGTCTTGTCACCCAGAGCAGAGTCAATGAAGGAGCAGGCCTCAGTGGCTGTTCAGCGGACGTGTAGCAGTTTTGTTCTCATTAAAGTTTTATGTCATGAGAGCAGCGACATGTTGTCAGCTCTCTGCAGGGATTCCCTCACGTTTGAATCAGGCTGCACTTTGACTGAGAGAGCTGCAAAGGTTCGCAGTGTTTCATCCTGCAGCACTTGAACACAGCCACAATAACACATGGTGACAGGGAGAGTTTGCCAACAGGACAACTCGCCCGCTGAGACTAGTCTGTAGGAGTGTAGCAGCATCATTGTGTTTTCAGTCCATACATTATTAACAGACTCAGACTTGCCTTCATGTTTCGGTGAATTAATCCGTATCTGATAAACCTTCTCTGTTTCAAGGTCAAGTATGAACTTTATCTCTTAGTAAATGAATACTTTCTCAGCATACATGTGCTTAAGAGACACTGGTTACATTATATACAGAGACAAGATTCACCAGTATTCACTTCCTTGCTGAAAGTTAGATGTGAAATTTGGTACCACTCTTATGTCTGCATGAGAAAGACAGCAGCTAGTTAGATTAGCTTAGCATGAAGGCAGCGAGCAGTGGGAACAGCTAGTCTGTTTTTGTTCAATGGTTTGTCTACCAACACCTCTAAGGTGTGTTCAGACCAAAAGCGGGGCCAGTTTTTCACATGGCATGATTACAAAGAAAGTCAATGCATATATGCAAATAGAGAACAGACGCAAACTTGAGCCCAAAGATGCAAATAGACGCCACTATGTGTTCACAAGAGTTGAAATGTTTCATGATGCTGTGTTGGGAAAGTGTATCAACATTGAGGTTCTCTTTACGTCACAGAGAATCAAAAATGGAGGACAAAGTTATTAGCCATGTTTCCATCAGCCTGTTTAGATGCGCATCTAGAAGTATCGCATCAGGAAATTATGATGGAAACGCCAAAATTCGAATTAAAATCCCCTGATTCGCACAAACTAAAATACGCTCGCTTTAGCCGGGTTTTGGTTGATTCGAAAAAATGTTGATTCGCAAAACGGGGGATGGAAACAGTATGTTCAAATTAAATCTGACGTAGCGCACCTCTCTCCATGGTGATATCCACAGTCCTGGTTGGGAAGGCGGTAATGCATTTACAAGCTGGCTGCCAACCGCCAGAAAATGTAGAAGAAGAAGAAGAAGAAGAATGCGAGACTTGTTTTGTTTCCGGTTCTGCGGAAAACTCGCGTGAGTTCGTCCGTACATTTAATGGAAACACACAGGATTTGTATTTATTTTAATGCGCATTTCCCAATGATTCAAATCACTTTTGGATGGAAACATAGCTATTGTCACCCTCTGTGGGCACCGGCAGCTGTAGGACTTAACGACAGTTCAGAGACAGAACAAAAAAAAGAGAGGGCTTGAAAGAAAGTGAGCAAAGTTATAGGACTACATGGTAAGTTCTGAAAATATGTATTTGTTATTTGACTCCAGTTGTACTCAAACCACGTTAGCACTAATGTTCACGTTAGCTGCCTTCACCAGTTAGTTAGCACAGCCGTTAGCAAAGCTGGCACTGCAGCGGCTCCACTCATACAATTAATGCAAGGCAAAAAATTGCTTCTGTGTCTGAACGCACCTTAAAGCTCATTAATTAACCTGTTACATCTTATTTGTCAGAAAAAAAATAGTTTCTTTTATAAGCTTTACCTTGCTGATAGATGGATATTGTGACCTTTTGGACAGAGCCAGGCCAGCTGTTTCCCCCTGTTTCCAGTCTTAAAACCGGCTAAAGGCTATAGCTACATATTCAGCAGACAACTATGAAAGAGTGGTATCACTCCTCACATCCAACGCTTATCAAGAAAGAGAATACGCATACTTCCTTAATGTTGAACTATTTCTTTCACAAAATATGAACTAAGTCAAACACCTTGTAGCTACTGACATTTATACTCATCTGTAATGTTAAACAGCAACAATTTAACTCAAAGATCCTCATAAAAGTCAAATCAGTGTATTTATAGTCAATTTAAAAACAAAGTGCTTTGCAGAATAGAAACGAAAAAGTACAGAAAATTGACATATGAAGGTGTTGTCAAAAATGCATATCAACATATCTAAAACACAAAGACAGCTAGAGAAAACAAGTGGGTTTTAACCTGGATTTTAATAATTCAATGGTTGGGGCTGAGCGAACATGTAGAGGGAGACAGTTCCACAACTTGGGCCCAACTGCAGAAAAAGCACAGTCACCTGTATATGACTATTCTGAGATGGAAAGCAGCAACTTATCAGATGACCTCAGTGTTCAGTGACTGTGGGGATATTAAAGGTCACTGAGATTTGCTGGAGCTCGCCTGTTTAAAGCTTTAAAAATGAAAAGTAAAATCTTTTAGACAACTCTAAATTTCACTGGTTACGTTAAAATCATAGCCGTAGATTTGGGGGCACGCGGGGGACACGTCCCCCTAATATTTGGAACATGTGCATTTGTCCCCAACATTAAAAAGATGAAAGAAGCTCAGGACTTTTATTTCAGCAAAATTAAATCCTTTTATTTTTTAGTCACTATTTATTTATTTTTATTCACTATTTATTTATTTTATTTTATTTTATTTTATCTTATTTATTTACTTATTTATTTGTAATGTTATTTTATTGTATTATTTATTCTGTTTTATTTATTTATTTCCCTTATCTTATTACTGTTATCATTTTCTGTGTGTCTGATCTTTGATTTAAATATTTATTTTATTATTATCACTTTGAGTAAGGGTGAGAGGGGTATATGGATATGGGAGATCAGGGTACAAATTAACAGTATGGGGTCAGTTCATTATTAAAAAGGTTTTTAAATCAGTTCAAACTGTAATTTTTTTAGATCTTTAGGTACCGACTGACAAAATAAAGCAGTATAATTATCACAGCAACATATCAGCCAAAATATATTTAAGCATATCTCTTCATATCTGTCAGAAGCCCATATGTAATCTCCTTGAGGTGCCTCCATTCGCTTCCCTTCACGTGTCTAAAAAAACATTTCACCTAACAAGTGTTTCTGTCTGGGAGCATAAATTGTTTTTTTTCTTTGAACTGGATGCTGGATCAAAAGCTGCGAACAGGGAATCCCTTTTTCAAATTAGCACTGATGCTTTGTTTATTCTAACGCATCCCTGTGTTTTTATTAGTATAACCCATCCATTTCCTCTCCCCATCCAGGCTGAATGATTCATTGAAATGCACATCTTGTTTGCAATTGACTACATTCACAACCTGCTGAAAGCTTTTTGTTCTGTCCCTGTGATGTCGGCAGGCCTTCAAACAGCTTTGATTTAATTGAAACTCGCAGCGCTCATGGAGAGTGCTCGGAGCTTAATAAAGGCAACTGCTGGCAATGTTGCATACAGGTTTGTGAATAAAAACCATGTATGCTTTTGAAAATGGGTTTCTCCCTCCGCGTCCTCCCATCCCCCCACAGTCGAACTGTGCAGCCACTCTGGGCTGTCATTAACTGCTATTGTCAGCGGCACAATCAAGAGCAGGAAAAAAAAATACTCCAGCACTTATCATGAGCTCAGCCACAGGACACACACACACACACACACACACACACACACACACACAGGGACACACAAAAATCACCAACACACACCAGGAGAATAGATGTTACTATTGATTTCTGGGCTGATGTGTGAGACGTCGCACAAATACAGAGGCCTGGCTACAAAAGGTGTTTTTGTCTTTCAAGAGCGATAATCGTTCTGCAACACCAGGCCAATGGCTGGCTCTATAGTTAGACAGCAGGTCAATACAGCTGTGGAACAGACAGAGAAGCTGCGTCGCTCCAATCTTTAGTTTCATCTGAGACACTCGTACCTGCAAGACTTCTTTAAGAGCCAACTCTCTTACATAGCTTTAGAAACAGATGTCAGAGCCCAGTGAATTAATGTGATGGAATATTATGACAAAAGCAAACCAAATCACCAGAAAATGCTGGCATTGTACGTTTCTGCAAACCATGGATATGTTACATTTGCAGGTTGTTATGTAGCGGATACGTTGAAACTTAACATCAACAATGCTGTGATTGGTGTGGTTAGGTTTAGGCACAAAAAACGCTTGGTCATGGTTAGGAAAAGATCATGTTTGGGCTTCATATACCTTGTTCGAGGGGCACAATCAAAAAACAAAAGCAGTGATGACTGCAAAACCATCCACTTTTTGTGCCACTAGCTCAGCAAGAAAAGCAGCAAGGTCTTGGTAATCAACAACCGCTTTTCGTGCCTGAGAAGCTGCTGCAAACACAGCAATGATTGGCTAAATCACAGCGGGTTTTGCTGTTTGATGGTCTGCATCTTGGCAGGCCTCATTTTAGAAACACTGATATTACAAGTACAAAACATATGGATGTAATGTATTCGTGGTTTGCAGAAATGTGCAATGCCAACATTTTCTTCTGGCGACTGAGCTGCAAAATTAATGTGCTGAAATGCTCATGTTCTTAACTTCATCTAACAAGTACAATCAGTGACTGTGTATCCACATATATTTTGTTCTTCAGTACGATAGTCTGTCATTATTGTCCAAAAACTATTAAAAACATATCAGTGAGCCACACTGTTGCACTAGGTGACATTTTGCCTTCATAATGAAGAACATGGGCGCTGTAGCTTATTTTGAATCCTTCTCATACACCAGTCACCATTTAACCTGCATGTCTTTTGACTGTGGGAGGAGACAATGCTAACCACTGCACCTTCACCTTCATACTTCAGTGTTACTGTCTTTTTTCTTTCATTTTCAGTCATTCAACATAATGTACTTTACAACCCTAATGTTTTCACTATTAACTTGTGTCTTAAACACTTTCCTGCTCCCTCAATGTTATCATACATTAAACATTTCATATGTGCAATGGATGTTTCATTTTTTTAGATCCACTCTGATAGAGCCAAACTTTTATTTTTGTTCACAGTTTTTTAAAGCCTCTGAGAACTTGGCTTCAAATCTGAAGTATTTCTTTATGGGATTAAATATACATGACTAAATAAGCAACAATCACAGTTAAAACTCAGCTAATCTCCTTCATCAGGACATTGTGATCAGATTTTCATTACATTTGCTCAAGAAACAACCAACAGTCGTCACATTCTGATTTGCTAAATACTGACTATACCTCACCTCTTTTTCCATCATTGCTCCGTCCACGTCACGCCACTCAGAGCGGCTCAAGAGTATGAAAAAAAAACAGAGTTGTTCAAACCCTTACAAAAGAAAACTCATAATAAGACAATAATTGAGAAAATAACTTTTCAAAAAACAGTTCAGAGTTCCACTTGTGTCTTTGTTTCTCTCAAACACATCTTTCATACACTTCCATCGACAGACTCGTCTTAATCTCGCCTGTTGTTTTCTGCCTGAGTTGTGCTATATAGCGAGCTGCGTCCCCGAGGGCAACTGCAGTAACACATCTCATACAAACCTGTCAATATACTCAACTTCTCTCAGTCCTCTCAACACCAGCCCTCGGGCTCTCTGCCTGTGTGTCTACAACTCACCACTGATTGCTTTCTGATCTCCCTCTTGTACTGTTTAAGCAGGACATTGAGGAACACATGCACGGCTGCAGAGGGCAAGCTGGCCCGACAGGAAACACAAAGATACTCAGGGATTTTCTACACCGCAGAAGAGTCATTTTGAAGGTCATGTTTTCATTATTATAAGATGTTAGTTAATTAGACAGAAGTGATGGATGCCTTTTCGTATACTTGACGTTATTTCTACTGCGTATTTCTTGATTTACTGGCTGTACAATGCAACACAAAGGCCTTATGTATGCCGCATTATTACAGCAACATTTTCCACAGTCACCTTTGGTTGTAAACATGTTATACTGCAGACACTCCCTGCTGAACAATGCAGTGACCATGGCGAAATGATAGATATGTAGAGAAAGAGGGTTGGCTCAAAATAACTGCAACCTGTGATATGCAAAGCAGGACGTCTCCATTTCCACGGTCATTTTTCTTCGTCCCCTCTATCTTTGACAGAAATACAAATCAGCAGCCTCCCTGTCGTCTGACCACAACCTCCCGTTTTGGTCTCACTGTGTTCACGTTTAACAAAGCTGAGCAGGTACCGAGCTGCACCCACATTTCCCCTTGAATGTGCTTTTGGTAGAAACAGTCGAGGTTTAATTACCACGGGAGTGTCGAGGGCCGAATTCAACAAAACCTGAAGGACCACACCAGTGGGTTTGCACATTTTAGCCCATTAACTAGAATTTACGTACTTAAACTAAATTACTGCCACCCATTTTCATCAAGCACACTGCCTCTTTTTAAATTCATTTCCTAACGTCCTGGTAGCCACTACTCTCAGTTCAACCCAGTATGATAGGAAAGTCAATCATCTCTGTAAGTTGAATTAATCAAATCACTTTTTGTATTTTATGTTTTTGCATTATATTCATGAGCAATCCTGCAATCACAAAAAAACAAATCATAAACAAGTCTTAACACTGTAAAAATTATTTATTACATTAAAAATATGCAGTTTGGACGATGATTCCTAATGCGGAATTTTTACTTCTGCATTAAATCGATGGCGTAGCTGTGGCATAGGCTCTGCATCAACATGGAGCCTACGACGTAACCTACACCACTGCCTTATGTGCACCGCCCCAGAAATGTGACTACACGTCGTGGCGACACATTAAGCTGAAACCATTTCCCTCAGTGGAAACAAAGCTTTTATTTCCTTTAATTTCACAGATAAGAAAATATAAATTGTGAAGACAATGAAGCCTCCACAAAATAACATTTTAAGTCTTGTGTGTGATTTATCCTGGCTTCATATGAGCAGAGGAAACCTCCGCTAGTCGCTAGGCTAATTTATACAATGTAAATTGCCAAAGGCTTGTGCTTATAACGTTAGCATGTTGTATTTGTTTGGAAAACGTGTTTAGTATGAGACAGTTGTTTTGTCGGTGAACCTTGCGAGTTGTAATGGAGCCAAATTATGTGCGGTTACCTTTGTTAAATGTTGCTGTTGTCCCTGGATTTATATGAGAAGAGGAAAAGATCGTCGGCCACTAGGCTAATTTATACAATGTAAAATGCCTAAGGCTTGTGCTAATAA
The DNA here is from genome assembly GCF_006386435.1 of Epinephelus moara. Taxonomy (NCBI): domain Eukaryota; kingdom Metazoa; phylum Chordata; class Actinopteri; order Perciformes; family Serranidae; genus Epinephelus; species Epinephelus moara. Next base: position 34,513,856 of record NC_065529.1, on the reverse strand, counting down.
CGTTAGCATGTTGTATTGGTGGGGGAAATGTGTCCAGATAAAGACAAGCATTTGTCTGTGAATGCTGCGAGTTATAGTGAAGCCAATTTGTGTACTTTGTGTACTAAAGTACACAAAGAACAAAGTGTTTTGAATCAACTAAACTTTACAGCACTTCACAGAAACCCCGATACCGACTAGTGGTTTGGAGGTGTAACTGCAGAGTGACACAGACTTATGCCCTATTTGCATGGGATTAGTATTACCTGGGGACGTCTGGTAATTTGTAAATTACCCCCCCACGTCTGTGTTTCTTGTGGTGCATTCGCACGGGATAAGCGAAGTCTGTATTTTACTTGAATATGACATATAGACATACAATATGGCTCTTCTGATGGATCTGAGCTTGCTGTTTCTGCGAATGGGTCTCCATATTGTGTACCAAGATGATGAGGCTCCTGCATTTGCACTTAAAATGCTGTCAAAACTGTCATTCATAATTTCCACCGCAGCCTCCATAATTCAACCGGGAAAGAGGTAGGAAAAAGGCATGCAATAAAAACAACAACAACTAAAATACCCCCCAATCACTGAGATGCAGATTCGCACAGGACTAGTATTATCACGGGACGTCTGTGTTTGGCGAAATATAGTAGGTAGTTTGCGATGGAATTTTTACTTTACAAATTACAGACATGGCGCATTTGCACGGGATTAAGATCACAGACATCCTCCGCAATTATTACAAATTACCAGAGGTCCCCAGGCAATACTAATCCCGTGCGAATAGGGCTATAGACAAATATAAATGCTCACGATGGTGTAGGCGACGTGCGTAGGCTACGGCGTAGGGTCTGCTTAGAGTTGACACCCCGCTTTAGTCAGCTAATTGCATATTAGAAACACAAAATTGTAGGCTAGACAATGACATACATGCTACAGTGATGTCTATCATCAGTAAGTCAGTTTTTGCACTTTTTTTTAAACACAAATATCGTCACATACTGTACACCCTAAGACATCAGGAAGGTATGAAGGATAAACAAAATAGATATCACCCAAGCCTAGTTCCAACATACCACTACTTCCTTGTTAATGGGCTTTATCACTTGAACATAAACATGTCATTTTGAGGGATTTGCTGAAGCGACTGATGTTCTTTTTTCTCAGAAGGACAGTCTCACTTTGGAAAATATACACAAGCTAGGTACATTCATAACTCTTGGTGAAGATGTGCTAAACAGTGGTCCTCTTTATAATCCTCGTTATTTGTATCGTTGACTTTATTTCGCTGCTCAGAATATTCCTCTTCCATCCAGTCAGTTTACCCTGTCTTTGGCCTTCCTATAAAAAGGAGTAAATATTCCTCTGGTCATATCTGCAGCAACAGAAGTCAAGCTATTAGATCACACCTCTCCCTAATTCAATCTTGAATGTAGCTTATCATGTTTCCACCCTGATCTGAAATGATTCTCCTGCGTTAGGTGGGCGAGATACCATCTCTATTGTGTGGTTGTGTTTAGTTGAGATAAACAGCAAACAATATTAAACACCTCCATATCTGCGCCTCCTCTCTCCTCACACGATCCACTTCTCACTCTCTCAGCTGCCTTATTGCATTTCAATCTCACACCTTTCTGTATTCTCCTGTAATGTGCCCCCCTGCGTCCTGTGTGTTGTGGTATCTCCCAGCTGTGTTGCTGTGCACTCAGTGTTTCCGGTTTCTCCAGTTTCTAGCTATTTGTTTTTAACCATGCTGGGGGCATCGTCTAGAGGTGGTTGATTGGTCCACCACTTTGGTCCAGACTGAAATATCTCAACAACTGCTGGATGGATTTTCATGAAATTCTGTCCAGACGTTCACAGTCCCCAGAGGATGAATCCTAATAACTCTGGTGTTCCCCTGACTTTTCATTTAGCACCACCATAAGTTTGATATTTGCGTTTTTAGAGAAATGTTTTGACAGCTAATGAATTACATGGAATTCTGTTTATTCATGTTCCTCTCAGGATGAATTGAAATTGTAATCTCTTCACTTTTTCACTTTTCATATCGCGCCCAAACCCAGTCACCAGAAAAAATGTTAGCAAAGTAAGTTTTTGCAAACCACTGGTTACATTTGTGGTACATTTTGTGGTGAATTTATTGAAACTTCATGTTTCTAAAACATGCTGTGGTGAAGGTGTGGTTAGGATTAGGGACAAAAACCATGTTTCCGCTTAAAACATCCAGATTTGGTGGCACAAAAAAGCAGGAATGGGTTGTTATAAAAAAAACACCCAGGCTCAGTGGCTCAAATGCCGATGGGAAATGTGCGATCTGTCACTGAAAAACATTCCAGGTGAGGCGCCCAGTAGTTCAATGCAGGCATTTTCTTCTGGCGACTGGGCTGGACACCATCATGTGGTACGCTGGAAGTTACAGTGTGATAAAGCCAACATAACCACATCATCTGCAAAAAGCAGGAATTCAATTCTGAGGTTCCCGAACCCACCTATGGTCATGAGCTCTGGGTAGTGACTGAAAGAATGTGATCACAGATACAGGCGGCCAAAATGAGGAGCTCAGGCAGTAGATCTGCCACTCCTTTGCTTTTAAAGGGGTCAGTTGAGATGGTTTGGGCATCTGATGAGGATGCCTCCTGGGCGCCTCCCGTTGGAGGTGTTCCATGCATGACCTACTGGTAGGAGGCCCCAGGGCAGACCCAGAACACGCTGGAGGGATTATATATCTCGTCTGGCCTGGAAACGCCTCAGGATCTCCCAAGAAGAGCCGGAAAGCATTGCTGGGGAGAGGGACGTCTGGGGTGCTTTGCTTGGCCTGCTGCCTCCGCGACTCAGCTCCAGATAAGTGGATGAAAATGGATGGATGGATAATGAAATACCTTTTATTCATCTGCTCCTTTACTCTATTCGATTTAGAGCTCAATCAACAGAAAATTTTTCGGCTATTGTAAAAGGTCTAGTGTGTAGCATTTAACGGCATCTAGCAGTGAGGTTGGGGTTTGCAACCATCTGAAAATTCTCTTGTGTTCCAAGTGTGTAAAAGACCTATGGTGGCTGATTCGAAAACGTGAATCCACAAATGGCCCTATCTGGAACCTTTGTTTGATTTGTCCATTCTGGACCACTGTAGAAACAACATGGCGGACTCTGTGGAAGAGGACCTGCTCCATATGTGGATAAAAATGTCTCCTTCTAAGGTAGTGAAAACACAACGATTCTTACTTTCAGGCAACAAAAATGTCTACCATTTCTGCTAAATCCTACACATTCGACCTTTATTTTCATTTTCTTGTTTTACATAAAGTAAATTGACTATCTTTGGCTTATGTACTGTTGAGTCCAGGAAATTAAGATGGGTATTTATCACCAAACGATTAATTGTTAACTGAGGAAACAATCAGTAACTTTAGTGACAATGAAAATAAAGGTTAGTGTGGCCCTAATTAGTTCAGTGACCTCCCCGTCCTTTTTGTATTTCTCTGTAAGGTATCCTCACTGTCATCTGCAGTCATTACCATCTCTGCCTCTTCTTCTAATTCTCATTGTCTTTTTCACATCTTTCCTCTCCTCTATCCTTTCTTCTTTCCTTCCTCCATCCTTCTCTTACTTTACCTTCATCCTCTCCTGTCCTCCTCTTGTTCCTCCTCCCCTCTCTGGCTGTGTCCTGTCTCCCTCTGCTCTGTTGTGATCATACCTCCACCCAGGCACCTGACTGCAGTTAATCACCCGAGAAGAAAGAAAAAAAAAAAGCTCAGTTTTTATCTGCAGCCACAGCTGCAATTCATTGTAGAGTGGTGAATGAAGGGGAGAGATTAATAGCACCCCCCTCACTCTCTCCTTCTCTCCTTTTCCCCCTTTCCTCCACTTTCTGTCAATGCTGTCTCCTACAGCTGGTGCTTTCTGAACGGTGAAAAGACCAGCTTTTGAATGCCCCATTTTGAATTTGCTGAACAGCAGCTCTAAATTATAGGCTCTTCTTGGAGAAGAAGATGATCATGTTACAGATGAAGTTGCACACTGGCTCAGAAAGTGTCCCCCTCTGATTGTTCATCTCTAACACATTAATCTGGTATTAAAATCAGCTTTAGAGTTCCTCTACTTCTAAAATTTTAACATTAACATGTTAACTACTTTCAGACAATTTCCTTACAGGCAAAATTAATTGTCTGTGTATTTAGAGCCAGTTGAAGGGCTGGTGAGAGGAGCGAGGTGCTATTTAAAAACAACCGTTTGCTCTTGCAATTACGAAAAGAACAATTCTGACCCCAAGGCAGCGCAGCTCACAGCGTGATTTAAATGGCACAGGGGAGCAGCGGTTTGCAGGGCTCTGTGTGAAATGACACTCTGGCAGGATGAACAAAAACACTTTGCTTTGGCCCAGACGAGAAACGGGGACAAAACCGATCCAGGCTATAACCTGTACTGACTCCCTGTCCTTTCCTGCAAACATCACGAAGGAGAGACGTCGCTATCCGTTTGATATTTTCAGATTGAAGGAAAGACACTGATTTAAAGTACTTTAAAATTCATTCAGGTTTTGAGATTTGCTTTGGCTTCAAAGTTGAAAAGACACATGATTGCACACACGATTTGTCCAACACATTCTCACTCACGACCTTGTCACATATCAACATTTGGTCATGGACTTTCCACGTCCAGATATGATGTGCAAGGTACTCTGCGTTGGTTGTTGACATTCTGGGACACCATATCAAGTTCTGCCTGTTACATGCATTGTCTTCTCTCAAAATACACTTCTGTTTTCACAGGAAATTTAACCTTTACATACAGTCTCTTTCAAAATAAACAGTGCGAATTGACCTCTAGGATAATTACAGCCTCATAAAACTTTACAGCCACAAACTAGAGACCTGGAGAATTGAGAGGATGTGTGGTTTTCATAAGTATATGGACAATAAGGGGGTTTCTTAGCACTTTCCAGAACAGATGTGCTCTTCATCCATTCACTGCAAAATTAAATTCTGAAAGAAATCTCAGGATGTCAAATTTTTTTGATACACAAGAGCTCCATAAGGAGAAATGATGGAGATTACCCAGTAGCAGTACACTTCAATGACTTCAGACATGATATCTCATCATCTACGTATGTTCCAGGGCACTGAAAAGTTACTCTGCGAGAGAGAGGTGGTAACACTGAGACTTAGCAGAAGAGAAGTGCACAAGTACACAATGTTGAACATTTTAAATGATTCACGAAAGCTGCAGGGCCGATGTGTTTATTCATAAAATCAACATTTTTAGTAAATAATCTCGTAAATAGTCTTTATTGTGTAAGGAGCTTCAGTTTTCTAGGGGTTTTCCCTGTGTTTTTCTTGTTTCCTTGTTCCTTCGTTTGTGGGATATGTGACACATGGTGCACAGGCTGTTGTCAATTATTGAGAGACACACCCACAGCTGATTAATTCCCTCACACCTGTGCACACCTGTGAAATGGGTGGGTCAATTTCTATTTAAGCTCAGTGTTGTTGAAGGTCCAAGAGGACGAAACGTTAGTGTTACTGATAAATTGTGAAGCTGAGCAAGAGCAGTGTGTGGGATTTTCTGTTTATAAAATAATTTAATAATTTTTCTATGTTGTTCCTCAAAGTCTTGGTGTCTTAATGTGGTATTTTAGAGGGATATTTGACCATTTTATCAGTTCCCAAAATGTCAAAAATCCTAATCCTAGCACCAAATCTGTGTGACAAAAAGCAGCAACTCAAAAATTACTGCATCAATTTATGAGACACAAAGCTCATGTTCAGTGTTAAACAATTCGATGATAGGCTTCTCCTTGACAACTTTAAATAAACGCACAAATTCCCCTAATTTTTTAGAAACTTTAAACATTTCCTTATTTCAGGATCCTTGCAAACTAAGTAAAACACAGCGAAATCATGAGAGTATTCTACATCTCTCATATTGTTAAAAAAATATGCCCAAAAATATGTAAACATTTAAAAAAAAAAACCCTGGTAAAGTAAAAAAAAAAAAGAAGAAAAGAAAAAGGGTTTTAAGGTAACAAATAAACCCACACCCAACAGTTGACATGATATGTGAGATTATCTCTCTGCTCATTATCTCCTCTGCCGTGTTCCTCTGTAGATCATCTGAGATCCGCTCTGTTCTCAAACCCTCTGACATTATTTCCACCTCATGGCGTGGCATGGCTCTCCACTCCACTGTGTGAAGGGGTGTCTGGGGACGTGGACACGGGTCGCAGGCAGCGCCGCATCAGGGCATCGAGCTCCAGCCGAGTGGGAATTCATGTTGATTTTCATGCTTGGCTAAGCCTGTTTTGCCAGCTGCCATTTATGCTCAGACATTCATTCTGTGTGAGTGACTGTGTGTCCTATTTTGGCCAGCATAATGTGGCATCCGGCTTAAAATAGAAACAGTGTCATCGTAGCAAAGCGTGATCATCAGAGGCCCTTGGAAACAAAATAAAACTCACTTTCCTGCTGTAAATGTAAACACAAACTGCAGCGTCGTCTTATTCCTGTCACTTCAAAAGCAGAGCTGAGAGCTTTTTCTTCTCTGCCTCCAACATACAGTAATTCAGCCCCGGCGTCTAATTCATATCATTACTGAAATTGCCTCAAATTTGTTGCCATGGTTATTTTTCTCCTCTCTTTTTTAAGCTTTGTGCCTCCTCAGCGGCCGGTGATTAGAGTAGACAGCAGCTAGAAAGAGTCTGTGTGTGTGTGTGTGTGTGTGTGTGTGTGTGTGTGTGTGTGTGTGTCAAGAGGGAGACAGATATGCTGCAAGGCAGTGACCTGGTAATAGTGAATTTATCCACAGGCCATATTTAAAGGTAGTTGTTATGGTCACAATAATTAGGAGGCAGAGCAGTGAAAGAGAGAGACGTGTGTGTGTGTGTGTGTGTGTGTGTGTGTGTGTGTGTGTGTGTGTGTGTGTGTGTGTGTGTGTGATGAGGTCTCAAGTCTACAGACAGACAGAGAGAAAGAGACAAAGAAAAAGAGAGACAATGATTGACTTTGAGAAAAGGAGGCTTGAGGCAACACTGCACACTAGCAGCAGGAAGTGGTACTACATTACCTGCTGCTGACGAGTGCTCACAATACACATTGTGCAAAGGATGGACAAAATAATAGGGACACCTTTGCTGTGTTGTGTAAAAATCACCACAGTGGTAATGTGTGTTCTTGCAGTAACTCATCTTGTCTGCACCATGGATGTGTTTAGAATAACTTGGTATTGCACTCCAAGATGGCCCCCATTCATTCATGTAAAAGTTGCTCACTGGATGCATTTAACAAAAAAGTCTCTGTGGGATTTGGCACTTTAAGGCCCATACAGCTGATTAATGGTGCGTTCCATTTGTACTTGAAGGAATTTATGAGTTCCCTGTCAGAAATTTCATCTGGGACGCCCCCTGATGTCAGATTTTCAGCTCGTAAAGCTGGAAGAACTTCACCAACCCCAACCCTGAAATCCAAGATGGCTGCTCCCTGCATCAACAGTAGTGAAAGCCACAGTATGACCCTGTTGATTAGCGCTTCCCTTATTTATTTCTCATCAAATTTATCTGATACACAGTCCTGTCCAACTTCTATCTGTGGACCAGTTGTTATGGTAGTTTTACGTTCAAAATACAATGTAATGTGTTGTTATCAACTGGCATTGCTAACAATGGCTCACCTGGCTTGAACTGGTATTGCTAACAACATCTTGGCTTTCTGACTTGTCGTACTGGAACGCAGTCAACTTGGTTGTGACGTCATTCCAACTCCGACCTCCGTCTTCCAAGGTAAATGCAGTGCAGCTTGTTAGAGACAGCGTGACTGTCGCTCAGGAGGTAGGGCAGGTCATAACATCAGCAATCGATCCCCAGCTCCTTCCAACACATTCTCACTCCAACCTCATCACATATCGACGTTTGGTCATGGACTTTCCACGTCCACATACGACGTACAAGGCACCCTAGGTGCGTTGGTTGTTGACGTTCTGGGACACCGTGTCAAGTTCTGCCTGTTACATGCTTTGTCTTCTGTCAAAATACACTTCCGTTTTCACGGGAAATTTAACGCTTACATACAGTCTCTTTCAAAATAAAAGCACTACATCAGTACAACACTGCAAATTGACGTTTTTTTGCCTTCAACAACTAACACTCATGGTTAGGTTAAGGGAAAAAGAGCAGGGTTTGGCTTTATAATCTTACGGGACGCAAACACCGCTCTACTATGCTCCTTTATTCATTGGTGTCTGATGCCGGAAGTCACTGCCCAAGCATCAGATTTGGGCAACTTCGGAGTGAGACATATCTATAGTCAGTAATATTTTCACTGTTTTACCTTGCTGTCAGACAACCCTGTCTCATGGGGAACTGAAGCTGTTATATAGTCACCAGACTCCTTTGACAAAACCAGTAATTTTACCTCACAGAACATGGGAGTTCTGGTCTACCACTGCCTTGACTGGTTAGTTTGTGATATTGTGTGACTTTCAGATCTGAACTCATGTAGTTCACAGCAGTGCATTGCTTAGCTTCAACGATGCGTGTTTAGGGATTAGAGGAATATGGCTAATTTGGAAGATCTTAACACATAATTCTGAAGGAAGGCTCGGCTCTGTTATTTTGATGGTAAAACAAATATATTTGAACATAAATGTTTAATTTTCAGAATTGACTACATAAAATACACCACTGGGAAGCTACAGAATAATTAAAAAACCTAAACACAAAAAGAAAGAAAAGAAAGTCGTGCCCTTTAAAAACTAAGCTACAGTAGCTGAGTTGTGTTTTCTTTCAGCACTGTGTGTAACCCTGTGTGTACATCTGCTGTCGGCCCTGTCGCAGTCTGTCTGAGGCTGAATGAAGCGCCCTGTCTCGTCTCTCTGTCACAACACAGCATCATCATCATCCTCTGACACACTGAGATCACAGGGGTGTCCCGCGCCCTGACTGAGACACACACACACACACACACACACACACACACACACACACATTAGTGACTGTCTTGCTAACCTCCGGCGTCCCACTGTCATCATTACTACTGTCCACCCACATCTCTCTGCCTCTCTCCTCCCTCCTCGTGCTGAGGTCAGGAAAAGCCCCCTGGAGGGAGTGGTGCATCGTGGGTGTTTCTCTACTCTACGCACGCTGAACAGAGAGGGAGCCGGGACAATGCGGTGATGACGTGGCGTGTCGTGTGGGCGTGTGCTCACTTTGTGGCTCTGTATTGGACGATGGAACAAACAGGACTCTGGTGCAAAGGAGCTGAGAGACATCTGAGGGCACATCTGAAGGACAGAGCGGCTCCTCATTTCCTCACCTTTCTTTCCATCTTTCCTTTCTTCTTGTTTCCTCTCCTTTATTTTCTTCTCCTCTGCATTCCTCTCCTGACCTCTGCTCTCATTTCTTTCCTTTCCTCCTCTCCTCTCATTTCTTCTTGCTTCCTCTCCTCTACTCTCTTCTCTTGTCCTCATGTCCTTCCCTCTCCTTTCTTTCCTTTCCTCCCGTCTCCTCATCTTTCTTTGTTTCCTTTCCTTTGCTCTCCTCTCCTTTCCTCCTCTCTTCCCATTTCTTCCCCTCTATTCCTTTCTTGCCCTTTTCCCCTTCCTTTCTTCTTGTTTCCTCTCCTCTCTTGTCCTTTCTTTATCACCTCTTTTCTTGTTTCCTCTTCTCTGCTCTCCCCTCCTTCCCTCCTCTTCTTTCTTCCTTCACTTTCCTTTCATCTTCATCCTCTCCTCTCATTTCCTCATTTTGTTTCAGTTCCTCTCCTCACCTTTCCTCCTCTCCTCTTGTCTCCTCTCCGTCTCCCATGTCCTTTCTTTTCTCCCTTTCTTCTCTTCCTCTTGTCTTGTTTCATCTCCTTTCATCCTTTTCTCTGCTCTCTTCGCTTTCACTAATTTCTTCTTGCCTCCCTCCTCTCCTCTCCTCTCCTCTGCTCTCCTCTCCTCTGCTCTCCTCATATGTTGAGGACACCAACAGTAGGGACAGAGGTGACAGATAAAGACGTCACGGTAACAAACAATTCAAAGAAAACAAATGTCATCTTATATAATGATTACGGTATTTGGGGCAGACATGAATGTGTTTGATGTGTGGGTGTGTGTGTGTGTGTGTGTGTGTGTGTGTGTGTGTGTAAGGGTGTATGGGGGGTGGTGGGGGTCTTGAAGGCAGTGACGCATGGGGGGAAGTCTTGATCCATGAGTCATGTAGAGGAAGGGAAGCACAGCCCTCCTCCTCCCTCAGTGGGGTTTTTGATGCTCAAGGCAAAAAGCTCTCTATTGTCACTGTGTTGTAGTGATAAGGTTTGTGTGCCACTCAGTCGCTGCTGTCAGCATGTGTACGCAGGCACACGCACACACACGCACGCACGCACACACACACACACACACACAGAAACTCCCTTTTTTTTCTCTGGAGTATGNTCAGTCGCTGCTGTCAGCATGTGTACGCAGGCACACGCACACACACACACGCACGCACACACACACACACACACACACACACACACAGAAACTCCCTTTTTTTTCTCTGGAGTATGAAAGCATCAGTTTGTGCATACAGTCAGATTCGCTCAGAGTGACACATGCTGTCAGTCTCAAGTGTTACTGTTTGTCTCTGTATGTGTGTGTGTGTGTGTGTGTGTGTGTGTGTGCGCGTGGGAGTGTGGGTGTGTGTGTGGGTGACCCAGGGGATGGAGCGTCTGTCGTTGTCAGTGAGGCAGCGCTGCCAACAGTGTGTGTGTGTGTGTGTCACAAACATCATCAGCTGCCACAAATACAAAAGCTGCCGTTGACACAAACACACCAACATCATTTTTCTGTCACAGTATGAAACTGACAAAAGACAGTAAAAGGTTATCGGATGAGTCAGAAGTAAAACTGAATACATCAATAATTCAGGTAGTTAAATAATTAAAATGTAAAAAGGATTATTAAAATGTAAACTTTTCCTTTAAACTCCAATCGATCAAAGTTATGAATTGATTAAGTAAATTAAAATTTATTTTGCTCTTCAGTTTATTATATATTTGGTTTTAAAGTGGAGTATTTCTATGCTTGGCCTTGAATTTATTCACTAGAATGTTGTGTTGTAGCAGGGTTTAAATCATATTGGTGAGTTAATCATGTACAAACGACCTCCAAGTCAATCCGAAGTGCAAAAACCTGCAGTTCATCAAATGGCCACTGGAGGCTGGCTCAAAAACGAGTCACTCTCCACAGACCGCCATGTTAAAATGCCCGACTTTACAGCAGAAATTAACATGTTTACAGCCTGGTACAAAAACAGTTTTGGTCTCTGTCACTAATTTTCCCCTCTGTGACAACTGTACAGGAGGTGAATTTTTATATAACTCACTCGTTTACATTTTATTAAGGCTTAAAGTTATGCACATTTAACGTTGGGCTGCTTAGGGTGACAGGCTGTCTGCTGACAGTGTCCTCAGCTCCTCCACGGCTCCACCCACTCATCCAAATATGGTCACTTCTGGCTCCAAAAACCTAGGATGGTGATGGCTAAAGTGCTAACCTTGAGGCTTCAAAACAGGAGTCCACAAACCAATGGGTGACGTCACAGTAGCAACGTCCATTATAAGCTATGGTTTTGTACTGGTAGTTGGCACGGGTTAGGGGGGCGTGTCGTGTAGGCTTCAGTCAGAATGTGGCTGCAGCTATACATGTCTCTCCCACAGACTGTACATAATGATGGGTGACAAAATAGCACCCCAAAAGTAAAGCCAAAACATCTCAGTCGCCCCCTGGTGGCTTCCTCCTGCATGTTAGCGAAATGAACATGGGCCAAACTAAAAATTCAACATGTCAAATACTTCTGTCATTTTATATAGTTCTTACGACACTGATGTACGTTTAAGTGTTCATTTCTCTTTTAAGTTTGATTTCAATCAGTTATTTGATGCTATAAAAAATGGGATTTGACGACATGATCGACAGCTGTGTGTGCCAGTCAATGTGCCCGCCTTTGGTGGTACTGCCTGCAAAATGATGATAAGTAGCCCACTGCAGAGGGGGCACCTTGTGCTAAATCATACTAACGAATGCTCATCTAGCACTATTAGTAATGCTGATTTAGACCTAATAGACGTAGACCTAATATGTGTTGCAGCTCCTGACCATAAAAAATGCCAAAAATGGCTCTTTTGATAGCAAAGGTTACTGACCCCTGGCCTAGTCTCCTAAAGGGGCAGGGCAGTGGGGAAACCCACATGACACAGATACAGGAAATGAATCTAAAGTGGCCTGTCTCAATTCATCAGCGTTCTCTGTGTTAACTCAGTGTTGCTAGGACCCAACTATATACACCACCCGCGTGTGAAAGGGATTGTTGGCCACAGACAGCATCTGCCTTTTGTTTTTTCATGCCAGCTAGCCTAAAATTAATTAAATAGTAATTTATCAATATTAAATCAAATTAAGTATTCATTTATTTTATTAATTGTTTTGCAGTAAAGGAAAAAAGAAAACATTTATCTTACTAATCAGAGATTAAATAAAAGGTATTAGGTTTTATATTTATTTTCATACCCCAATTGTATCCTTTTCTGATTATTGTTTATTCAAACATCCCCGTTAGGAACACATGAATGTGCCTCTGGTCCTCCTGGGATCCTGTACATTGGAATACAGTACAAAGACAAAATGGGAGTACAGACAAATTAAGATCTAAAGACAGTCAATCTGATGCTTAAATGAAAGAAATTAGGGATAATGTAATCATAGACTAAACCATAGCAACAGACAGAAAAGACACTACAAACCTAAGTGATAAAAACACAAGCAGAGTAAACAGATTAATTTATAAAGGAATGAGGATAATGATAATAATAAAATAAGTACATTAAAATAGTGCTATGTGTGCTTATCTTGTTATATAGCAAGATATTTCTTTGTATGCTCATCTTTTAGGCCTTTAGAGTTCCCACCTCACCTCCTCAGCACAATATTAATTTTCTGTTTTTTAAAAAAATATAGTCTAAATTGAGAAATCCAGTGTAAATGTCTGAAATGAGCTCAAATTCCCATCTGCCTGAGTGAATCAGTTTCGGGTTATCTGCACCGGAAGCAGCCTCCTTTAAGCATATTTGCACTGATGGATATTGAAAGATAAAGACAGCCCTTTTTCCACGCAATCATTTTATCTTTAATTATGTGCTTTATTAGTGCCACTTTTTATATGGAAATGTGATTATATTAACACAACGTACATATTGAAGGTTTATTTAAAGCAGCTCTGTTTTTAATTTGGCACTTTTCCTTCAAAAAAAGAAAAGAAAAGGAGGGTTTGGGGGGGCGAAGTGGCTATTTGAATATCTTTGATGCTCCTTTCAGAGTGTCTTCCTGATGCAGATTCACAATCAGCTCTCCGCCTGTCTGTCGGCTTTCTGCAGGAGAGATAGTGCTCTCTTCATTACGCGCTTCATTAATTTAAATGCTAATTGATTCTGCGAGGGCCTTTCAGACCGAGGGCCAAGTCCTGTCTCCCCCATTGATTGTGTGTGTGTGTGTGTGTGTGTGTGCGCGTGTGTGTTTTGTGCACCTGCTGGATCCTGGAGTGACACGTCCTGACAGAACAGCCTCTCCTGCCTGTCTGTCTGCCTCAAGTGTGCCACTGATATGGTTTGAGTGCTTCAAGCCAGAGAGACAAGTACTGCACACACAAAAAAAGGGAGCCGGGCTCAGAGGGTAGTTTCGGGGCCATAAAAGCACAGAAGATGTGAATAAAGGCAGTTGGCATACTGTATGTAACTGGGTGGATAAAACAGAGGATGCAGGGGCAGTTAAATGATCCGTGCAGCGTTGCTAGGAGACACCGGGGCTGGATGGTAGAGATAAACGGTGGGATCCACCCCTGGCGGCGAGCAGAGGGTGGGAACGAGTGAGGGGAGGGGGAGGCAGAGGGTAAGAAAGGGAGAGTGGAGATAAGAGGGGGGGGGGGGGGGGGGGGTACTCGTGTGANTGAGGGGAGGGGGAGGCAGAGGGTAAGAAAGGGAGAGTGGAGATAAGAGGGGAGGGGAGGGGGGGGGGTGACTCGTGTGACAAAGACAGAGGCATCCTTGTTCATGGAAGATAAGCTTTCTGTTCTCCCTCCATCCCTCGTTTCTCTTCTTCTCGTCTGTTATTCAGAAAAGTTGGTCAGTTGTTTTCTTCAGGGAAATCCATCCTTCATGTGCTCGGTTTACCACAAAAACACCAAAAACAAAAATACATCTACTCCTTCTTCTCTAAAACAATCCAGAATATATAGGCTAAATATGTACATATTGTTAAGTATTGTAAAAGTTTGATTTGTAAACACAAGATGTCTCCTATCAAAGTGTCGACATCACTGACTTTAGAATCTTAGAGGATGCGAATACAGCTCTACTCTACTCTCTACTCAAACTTGCAACGCCTTAACCTCTGTTCTTGTCCCGCCACATTTCCCCGTGATGCTGCTGGGCACCGTTAAAATATAACGGCAACCAGCCATGTATCATGCTGACGTTAAAGGACAGCTTTTGTCACTGGTGTCTGATGCCGCAAGTCACTGCCCAAGCGCCAGATTTCGACAACTTCAGAGTGAGACTGGGTTGAATACACTCACACCAAATAAATCCCTCCCAATCATCACTTATGATCCACTAGAAGTGTGTGGCAGTGTGTGTTTCTGCAGGGACTCTGCCCTTTGCCTCTTATTTTGCCTTGTTCAGGACGTTCCTGGGCACTGGGGGCTTGGAGGTGCAGGCGGTGTGGTTGCACTGGAGGTTGGGCCTATGTGTTGGGCTGAGAATGGGCCTTTGCAAGTGTTCAAAGAACTCGGGTTTAATATAATGCCATTTGCCAAATATGCCCTCAAAAAGGCAAACCAATCTCTATCACAGTTTTTAGTTTTTTTGGGGTAAAATAGTAGCAATCTAAAACAAAATTATATGCTGGTTCTACATAAACTATAAGAACTATAAATAAACTATGTTGTTGAATTAAATGACTCATTTCTTATTTTCTTGTGTCTTTTTGTCAGATATGATGATTGCTGGGTAAAATGTGTGCTGAAGTTGTCCAATGTCAAGTCTCTTTTTGGTCATGTGATGAGACGAGATGATATACAGTAGGTATCTGCGTGAACTGGGGCCCATTGTAACTGTCTTACATCACTGCTTGCAGCTCAGCTCATTGATGCTGCTCTGTTCTGTTCCTGGGAGGGTCTTTGCTGCTGCTCTCCCTGCCTCAGGCTTTCTTTGTATACATCTGGAAGGGCAGACAGGTATGCTCTCTCTGCCTTAGGCTTTCTTTGTCTGCACATGGGAAGGCAGACGGGTGTGCTTTCAATGTAGGCGCATGGAAGAGGCTTTCCACGTAGGCCAGAGGAAAGGCAAGAGGCCCCAGAACAGAGTCATACCACCAAATATAATACTCCAATGGAAGTAAAGTTTTCTTTGACTGAACTATGTTTGAAACTACAAATATATGTCCTCCTAAAATTATTTGATCCCAAAAATAGCAGAATCAGTCTTCAAACCGGTCTTGTGTGAAGGTGTAACTGTTGAATGTTGCGTCTTCAGCTCATGAGGAGCAGAGACAACCCTCACAGTAAATCACACTTTGACATGAGTATGTGACACAACTGGTTTGAGTGAGCTTTTTCTTGAGGCACAAACTCTCCCATCACTCAGACACTCAAATTATTTTCCCATCACTGATTACCTCACTCTGTTAAATTTACACCAGAACATGTTTTTCCTTTCATCCGTTTCCTGCCTCACTTGAACACATCATTAGCAGCAGAGATTAGAGTCTAAATTTGAAAGTGAAACTTTACTTTTGTCTCATCAGTGGCGGAGCCTCTATAGCTGGTGCCAGGAGGGAAACCATGGCTGCCACCATGTAAGCACCGGAAAAAAACCCTCAGCTCGCACCGTCATCCCTCATCAATCCAGTCGACTCCGGTCAGCCCGGCACAAAAAAGACAAAAGCAGGAGAAGAGCGCTTCCTCCATCAAATGTGAGGGAGGCGGCGAGCTCTGAGTGCACGTCATGATTAGTTGTGAATGGGACGCAGCGGTCTGATTGGTGGAGAGAGCCGGGGGTCAGGCGTTCTGCCAGCAGCTCATACAAGGCTGCTGATTGCTTTTCATCCACTGATTACAGTAATTTAGATCTGCAGCAGGCCAAAGGGGCCTGCGTCTGGCAGGCTGGCTGCTGCTGCTGCGGCTCTGGCTGGGGGGCTGCGGTTTGGTTTGCTTAGTGATTTTTATGTTGTTGTCAGAGATGAGTGAGTGAAGGAAAAGAAGCAAACATACAGTATTTACTCAGGGAAACAGCCGTGATGAAAAAGGTGTGAGAGAGTCTTGGAGGGATAAATATCTGAGCTTTTTAAAAGATTTTCTTTCAAAAGTCTACATTTTCATTATGCAGAAAATTAAAGGTCAATATTTCAAAAATGCAGGTGATAACAGCCTAAAATAGCCTGTTTTTACATCTAAATATATTAAATCTATCATGCCAGAATCCACTTTGAAATCATCTGTTTTTAAAATCATTAATATCTCATTTTGAATTTAAACACACCCTAACTCTAATTTAGTGAGAGTAGAAACAATAAATGCTCCATCACACATCAGTTTTCTCCCTTTTGTCTTTCAGGCGGCCCTTTGGACACGCCGAGACCTTGAATAATCAAAGTTGATGAGGCAGTTAGTTGCGAATGGTTTTTCCAGGAACGGTGGCGATGATTAATCAGCGCCGGCCTCTTCACCCGCGCACATTACAAGGTTAATCTCTCCATTGATTACAGCAGCAGAATAAAACCAATACTTCACTGCACATTTTCTCTGTTTTCACATGCGTGTGTGTATGTTTGCTGCTTTCTGTGACGCCGTCGCAGATCCACGAGGATGATGAACGATCGTTGATAGCATCTCTCCACCACAGCCATTACCCCATATTGAAAAAAATAAATCATGTTCAGCACATTAGATTCACATTTATTGACAAAAACGTTTTTCAAAAGTTTTTGTTTCTACAGCAAAGACTATTTTCACAGAAAGTATTAAAAACAATGTGTAAAGGGCATAAATATACATTCTGACGTCTGCTCGCCGACGTCTACAATCTTCACCGAACACTGATGAAGACAACAAAAAGGTCCACAACCACGCTTTGATCACGACAAACACACGTTCCTGTAACTGTCCATCGTTTCGTCTCCCTGGGTGATTACATAGATAACACTGTACCCCCAAAGGAAGCTGCGTCTTTTCCTCTCACACACAAACACATTCACGTATGTACAAACAGAAAACTGGTGTAATGTGTGTGAACTTGTGTCCCCCCGTTTTGGTGACTCCACATCATGTTGTGTGTTTACACAATACACGTCCGTGTGCCGGGCTCCTCGGGGTGTTTGGCCCCACACTGCTTGCCCTCTGGGATGCTGCTTCAGAGGTGACCTAGTTCTCCTGATTGTCAGCAGAAGGCAGTTTCATCAGCTCGCTTTGTGCCGAGGCACTGAACTGTGCCTGGGACCCTGGGACAGGCCAATTGGACTTGTGTAATGAAGCTCATCACACACATGCATGCACACACACACACACACACACACACACACACTGCTGCTGTCGTCAGGTCCGGGGCAGCAGAATTTATAACAGCTATTTATTACCTTCTGCTTTATCAAAGAAATGTGATTCCTCTGCGTGTTTCTGATGCATGCACCGCACCGCCATTATGGTCCATTACTGGGAGGTGACAGAGATGGAGCAGAGGGTGGTGATAGATGTCGGTGCCGGGGCCGACTGTCATTACTCCATCTATTGAGCGGAGAGTGGCGAGACACTTCCCACAAAATGGCCGCGGAGCACCAACATGGCTCCGGCAGCGAGGAGTAAATGATTCACATCTGATGATCGGCACAAAATGTTAACCACATTCATTTGCTGCGTGCGTGTGTTCAGAATACCTCGAGTGGCGACACAATCAAAACAGTCCGACTGCAGCGACACTGGTGCCTCTTCACAGCAGAGTGTGTGAGTGAATATTTACACATGACATCTATCTCACTGCACTGTTCAGGACGTCAACAGATCCGTCAGAAACTCGGCATCGAGAATTATGTACAAGAACACTGCAAATTCCCACACTGAGCATGGGTGACTTCACACAACATACTGTTACACTGAGCGCGGCAACTCCACGTGATCCTACAGTCTCTCTAGCCTACACAATACTCATCAAATACAGAAGCAACAATGGCGTTACATTCATATAAATAACAATTATCCCAGTAAACCCCCAAGAGTCACTGCAGCACTTTCGGCTCGATTCATGCATTTAAAAATGAGACCTGAAGACCAGCTTCACTGTGTGTCCGTAACAACTCCCTTTAGAGGTGCAATAACTGTCCTTGAGGTTGTGACACCAAATCCCTTGGTATCAAAAGAAAAAAGGAAAGTCTCTTTGAGCTTCTGTACAGGTCAGGGGTCCTTGGAAGTCCATGGATTTTTTTATAAGGCCCAGGAGATTGCAGGGTTTCACAGATAAGAAGATATCAGTTCGTCCGGGTCTCTTTCCCTCTTTGAATGGCACAGACAAAGGATGGAGGCGATACAGAAAAGAGCGAGCTCTCCTTCTTTGTTTCGTTTGTGATCAAAATGTCTGAGATGGGAAACGGTCAGCGGAGAGACATAAGCAGATGAGTGGATGAGAGAGAGTCAGTTGATTAACTGATTGATCAGACTGTAACTGTGTTTACAGAGAGCCAAAGTCCTGCTCCGTTTCTAGGCCGGCCTCTGATCCACTGGCTTTCAGTTTTCAATGTTTTTTCTTGATTTTAATCATCAGTGATTACATGACATGATACTGGAGTTTTCTGTCCACGTTCTTAGATAAATGGGTACCTGTGGCAGCCATTTTGTTTAACGCATTTAAGTGATCTGTTTTGGCTTTCTCCGGCAACTTGATTTATTTAATGTCATGTTAACGGGAAACCTGATTTCTGGTAGGGGGTTTAGAGACACCTAAATTCCCCACAAAGCTGTTGTGGAGATCTAGAAATCTCCACAACAGCTACTAAACAGACTTCATGGTGACAATTTTCAGTCTCAAAATAAACATCGTTTCCCCTCGTATAAAACAACTTTTAAAATGTACTGTACAGTACAGGTTTAGACACCAGATTATAGCCTAGAATATGGTCGCAGAGCTCCAGTATCATGCGTCAGCTTCTTACAAAACCCTGACTACTTTTACATGCACACAATAATCCTACTTTTGCCCTTATTCCGAAAGAGACGATACTCCTACTGAGCTGTTTACGTGGAAAATGACAGTGAATGCAGCTGTGCATACTTTGATTAATGTGCCCTAACGTGTCGTTTTTCACGATGAATAAAAGTGGAACCACTTGTCTCATTTTCTCCCTTTGCTACAAAATGTTTTCAAAGTTTTCCACTGGTGGCCGTGTGAACGCAGCCTTCCTCTTTCATTCCTTCAACAACCTTCTCGAAAAGGTCAATCTAAAAAGTCTTTTATAATGTTTAAAAGCAGGTGTGTTTCTCCTTCCAACTAGAAATGAGGGATTTTCTTTTGGGCATGCGTCTCTAACCCCTGCCTTGCAAACTGTTGGTGTGTCAGTTTGTGTATAACGCACAGAGCTGACCATAAACAGGCAAGAGGCCGAGTGTAAACTGCAGTAAAAAGCCCAGCTGAGATGCTTATTTAGAAAATGCCACAATCAGAGAAAGGCCTAACTCTGAAAATATGCCGTTTACATGACCTGTATCAGCTTCAGAATATCATCACATTCTGAATAAAAGCAGAATATTACTTTGCATGTAAATGTAGTCACTGATGAATGAAACCCGCGATATGAAAACACACTGTCTGTCTGGCCTGAGGAGGGGGCGGGACCTCGGCTCTCTGTAGCCAGAGGTGCTCTGCATCCCCATCTGCTCGCTCATGGTTGGAGATGATTGCTTGAAAGAAAAGATGGCGAACCAAACTGCCCTGCCGCTCTCTCTCCCTCTTTTCTCTGTCGGAAGTAATGAGTCACGTCAGCCGCTTTCTGCTCGCGGCGTCGCAGCCCCGCCGGTAATGCAGGAGAGGAGTGATGGAGTGAAGGGAGGAGGAAAAAGAGGAGAAAGACGGAGAGAGGAAAGGTAGAGGGGAAAAAGAGAAGGAGGGCAAAGTGTGTTCATCTGATCATAGACAGTTTTTTAGCTCTGCTCCTGGCAGATTCTCCATCTATCTGTTCCTGCGTCCTCCATCTGTCCATCTGTCTCCTTCTCCCTTGTTGATCCGAGGATGAAAAGGACGAGAAGAAGAGAGGGCTGCACGGATTTGATCTTTTTTTTTTTCAGGCTCTGCCTTTGTCCTTCTTGGGCAACCTGTTCCCCGATCTGTTCGTCCATCTTTCACAGCCCTCTGCTGGCGTTGGGTTTCAGCTTGATGACCCACTCCCCTCCTGAGTTACTGTTGTACAAATCCAGAAGGTGTGTGTCGGGGTCCAGACAGTGCTCACCTGCAGAGATCACACACATGAAAATATGAGACGCTCTCATTGTTGTAATTTTAAATATATAAATAAATGTAGGGTTGATTTAACATATCAATACGTCTGCAACTAAATGCTGTAATAATGTGAATTATTATCTTTAATTGTTGATTGTTTGACCTATTTAATGTATGAAAATTGTGAAAAATGCCCAGTTTCTCAGAGTCTAAATTGATATTTAGTTTAAAGTTCTATAAAACAGAGAAAAGCAGCAAATATTCCTGACTGAAAAGGTATAATTTCAGATTTTTGGGGGATTTTTTTGTCTTGAAAAATGACTTAAACGATTAATGAATTATCAAAATAGTATCTGATCATTTTATTATTTTTTTCAATTAACAGTCCATTTTTCTTACTTCGACTTACTTTCAAAACAGTGATCATAAATCACTACTCTCAGTTACGTGTAGATTCACAAGTTTCACATCACAAGGCCGAACTGACTGAACAAGTTTGTCTCCTCACTCTTCACTGTGTCAGCTCTCCTGTGAGCGCACAGACATGTGTGTAATAAGCATTTGTCTGCTCTGATAACTGCAGATGCACTGCTCTTGTCTCTTTGGCGCTCGCACAGTTCATTATATAAGACCTTGCTACCCTCATCAGCTCAATGAGCAGAAAGACATGCAAATGTCAGAGCTGCTCCGACCACAGAGAACGCCGCAGCCACTTCCAACTTACCAATGTTCCCTCCCACTTCGTACAGGGCGCAGTCCGGATACACCACGGCGCCATTTCTGTTAAGAGACATACGACACTTATGTAGCATCCTTTGTTTCATTAAGATGGATGAAGCACTTTATTATTCATCAGGTGACACCATCACTACTGCTAGAAAAAAAGCTTAAAGTTAACTGTTAACGTTATGTAACAGAATTAAAGTCAAGAGTTATCTGCCTTTACAGTCATCATTTAAACTCGTACCTTCGCATTTTGCCCTTTCCATTGTCGGGGCTGCGGAGGGACTGGCGCTGAAACTGTGCGAGCAGGTCTGAGGCTCTGGAGTTGATGTTGAGCTGATACTCCATGGTGCTGCTCACCAGATCCCCGACCTGGATCTTCACTGTACGACACAACTGCAGGGCAAGAAACAAAAGAGAGTTAAAGAACATTTATCACCGAATTAACTTTGGATTAAAACAATGACGTTTCCCCACAAAACACCTTGTTGCGTGCAGCTAAAACATTAATACAGTTTTATATCAGTTTGTGAGGAGCTTTTTGTGGACGATGAGATCAACAGGAACAAATAAATCGACACAAGGCTTTGTGAGTATTAACATAAATAAAGGGTTGTTAACCAGCTCCTCACCTCTGAGGTGTTTTTATCAGGTTTGTCACGGCTGTCTGTGTGGATCTTCCTCAGCAGGTTCTTGATGCGGCGATCGTAAAACTGGTAACGCCGGTTGCTATTCTCGTTCAGCTTACGCACCTGGCTCATGAGGAAGTTTGGGATCTGAGGAGGAAAAGGAACATGACTCAAGATCTGTGATTTTCATGCCATGAAATATGCACACAGTTCTTATCATAGATCAAACTACTTGGTTTTGTAGAAAAACAACCAACAATTAACCATTTATTACAAAATTTGTACTAAAATGCTTCTTTGAAAGTCAAGAGTTCAGCTACATTTAATGACAGCTTTGTCTGATATTAGGTTTCCAATTTACTATGTGACAACAGGGATAAGAAATAGAAGTTTCTGTTATGAGTGTTGTTTTATTACTCTTTATTAAAGGCATACATCACCCACAAAATGATCATTTGCATCTTTACTACTCCCCCAGTGTTACATCAAATGTTTCTGCAGGTTGAACATGTGGGTGAATGTGTAGGCGGTCCTACCGTCCAGAGCAGGTCCTGGTAGCGGATGAGGAGCCTCATGACATCAGCTGCCTTCTCCGCGTGTCCTTTCTCTGCCCCCTCAGTCAGTCTGCTGGGGACGGCCTTATGCAGGAAGAGGTTGGGAGCCATGATGGTTGCTACGGCCCACAGGTTCATCCTGTTCTTCTTCTCCCTGGAAACCACCTTACTGAGGAACTCGAGGAGCGCCTGGCGAACACACAGATGGATACAGATATGTGAATTTTAAAGGCATTCAGTAGTACTGGAAAAGATTTTTTTCTGTCAATTTACATGTAACATGGCGGCAGAACATTCCAGTTTTTGCAGAGTTGACAGACACTCGCTCATTTTTAGCTGAACAATGTTTGAATGTTGAGAGGCCACTTACACTGAGGCACAAAATGGAGTAAAGTGAATTATCACAGTGACTGAATCATCTGCAACACCTCGACTGAGAAGTATGTTAATGCACAGTAAGTTTCAGCTGCCTCCACTGGAGTCAGAGTAATTAGTTCAGGTGGGATTTATGCTCCTGGATGCTATAAGCGGAGCTGACTGCACACTGGCGTCGCTGAAAGTGAGTCATGGTTAATGCAAGCCGTTATATAACAGAGCAGAGAGTTTATAATGTGGATTAGGAGCAGAACAATATAGTAATGCGTTATGAAACGGTGCTTCGGTGTGTCGAGTTACATAAAAGTGTAAATTGAGATGAGTTTCTGACAACCTTAAAGATACTATGATGGATGTTCCTACAAAACAATGTATGGACTCATACAGAAGTAATCCCACTCAATCATCTCTTAAGATCCACTAGAAGTGTGTGGTGATATATTTTTATGTAGAAACTCTGCTCCCCAGGCGGCACGGTGGTGTGGTGGTTAGCACTGTCGCCTCACAGCAAGAGGGTTGCCGGTTCGATCCCGGGCGTGGGAGCCCTTCTGTGCGGAGTTTGCATGTTCTCCCCGTGTCAGCGTGGGTTCTCTCCGGGCACTCCGGCTTCCTCCCACAGTCCAAAGACATGCAGATTGGGGACTAGGTTAATTGATAACTCTAAATTGTCCGTAGGTGTGAATGTGAGTGTGAATGGTTGTCTGTCTCTATGTGTCAGCCCTGCGATAGTCTGGCGACCTGTCCAGGGTGTACCCTGCCTCTCGCCCGCTGTCAGCTGGGATAGGCTCCAGCCCCCCCACGACCCTCAAGAGGATGAAGCGGTTAGAAGATGAATGAATGAATGAATGAAACTCTGCTCCCTGACTGTTTACTTCTTATTCTGCTGTGGTCAGGACGATCCTCGGCACAGCACGCAGGTGAGGTCAGGACTTTATAGAAAGGTAGCGACCAGCTGCCAAATTGTGAGCAGCATGCATTCAAGAGGAAGCTACAAAAACTGCAGACACAGCGACGACCACATATATATTGGGGGACATTTATGGATTCTGTAAAATCCCAGTGATGCTTTTAACACCTGGAGATCAAATATTTTTCAAAACTTGACTCTTTTATTTTGGAAGGTAATTTTAAAACTATATTGTGCCTGGAGATCAAGTGTGTGCAGGGTGGAGGAAGTATCCAGATCTCTTACTTAAGTAAAAGCAGCAATACTACACGGTAAAAATGCTAATTAAATTGTTAATTAAGTAAAAGTTTACATTAGGCGTTAGTGCCAGTTAATTAGGAACACTCAGCTGAAACTAATGCAGTGTAAAACTCCAGCCTTGCCATTAATCTTAGCTTAATATACTGTGTGTTCATTTTTGAGGCTGCAGTTTGTTGTGCTGCTGAATTGTTTATTATTCTGACCACCTCACTTTAATCAGTGAGGCTAGGCTAAAGAACAGAAACACCTTTGTGTTTAATCCAATACGGTTCAAGCGCACCACAAAATACATCCTCATCAAACAATTTAATCACCACCTCTCTTTAACTGGGGATTTATCGTTGGACTGTTGTGTTAGACTGCATTAGTTTTCACTAGGTGTACCTAATAAACTGGCAACTGAGTGTATTATTTAATCAAGTTATTATTACTCATGCATTAATGTGCAAAGGAGCATTTTGCTGGTGCAGTTTGTGAAGCTCAAGCTGATTTTGAATATTTTATATATTGCTGGTTAGTTAAAGGAATACTTCAGCCACAAAATGATTTTAAATAGCAAGTTTTTAGGGAAATACGTGTGTTTGGGAAGTACTGAGCACACGACTGGATCAATGATACTTGGATTATACTGCGCGAGTTGTATGAGACTTTGTAACCAGATGTTTCAATATCATTTTGTTGACGTCAAAGCTGTGCCCACCGTAAGCACAGTACTAAGAACACATGTATGTAAGGACCTGGAAGGATTATTGCTGAAACAAAAAGTGTGGCGAAAGCAGATTTTTGCAGAGCATGTTTCTTTTAATATGACAGAAGAATGTGGTGTCATGTTTATGTGACGTTTTACAAATCAGGCCATAAATCTGATTATTTGAATTCACACAAACACAGAGAATCAAGTAAAAGAATATCAGTGTGTTCAGTCGGTGCTGAGATCTCTTGATCTCAGAGCGTGACAACTATTTTTGTCTCTACTTCATGAAGTGCATTGTTGAATAGTCGAGGTGCTGTGAAGTGTGTGAGAGTGTGTATACCTTCAGTGTGTTCCTGTTGGGCTCAGGCAGCAGCAGGATGAGTAGGTTCAACATGTGAAGTTTCTGCCTCAGCTCCGTGATGTCTGAAGGAGGAGGGAGCAAAGGTAAGACAGGTTTAACACACACACACAGACACACAGACACAGACACACTCACACCCTCTTCATTTCCTCTGCATTTGGCTGAGAGTAATGGGATACCTAAAGATTAATGACATTGTGACAGACAGTCATTAGGTTTGTTAGCTTATGTCTCTGTGGTCACACGTCATTTATCACTTTGCACTGATCCTCCTCACAAACTGCACATCAGTGAGTCATCAATCAGATCGTATTAATATCAGTGCGTTCTTTTATTAAGGTGAGACTAATGTGAAAATAGCAGATCTTTTACAGCTGCTTTGTCACAGTGCACAGACGCCTCTTGAGAGGCTATCAACTTGTTCATCTTAATGTTGGTTTTCTCAGCCGGAGCAGAAAGAAGGAAGCATCATGGTGAAGAGACTCAGGTAATTATGATGTGAACCCTGCTGAGCTGTCTGCAAAAGTGGGCAGCAGATTGTTGAAGTTGTGGAGAGGGATTATTGTGTGTGCCTGATTTATACTGTAAAAATGCAACTTGTCAGATAAGAGAACACATTCACAGTGAGTCACTTCACAAACACACCCCGCTGCTGATATACTGCATGATCTACAGCTCTGGTTATGGTGTAACTGTAACAGAGGAGCAGTGTACTTCGTGATGAGTCCTGAAACTCAAAGATCTTAAATCAAACAACAGACATTTGTCTTGTATCTTTGGAGAGCAGCCTCACCCAAATGACTCAGATACAGTGTGTGAACGTGATGTCAGAATGTTTATACTTTCTGTTTAACGAGACTTAAAATGCTACACACTGACCTCTGACGGCGCTGAAGGTGTTGAGGTACTCTGCGGTGAGAAGAGGAGCGGGAAGTTCCCTGATGAACTTCTTGAGCAGCGCGGCGGCATCATTGGGACTCACGTCGTCCCAGCAGACTTGCCCTGAGTAGAAGTTGGTCTCCAACCCAGCAGACTTGCCCTGAGTAGAAGTTGGTCTCCAAGTTCTGCTGCAGCTGCTGCAGGTGGAAAACAATGAGACGGTTTCAGAACAGCATGAACACAGATGAACTGTCAGTGTCTCCCGTTCGTAGGCTCAGTCACTGGTATTTGATCATTTATAAAGCCATACTGGGTAAACTCCCTTTGTACATTTGTACTTTGATTGAACAGAGATCTGACTGTAGCTACAGTCTGAGATCTAAAGACTTAGTTTTGTTGTCTGTTCCTCGTGCACTGACCGAGCTGGGAAGGAAAGCTTTTATGTGCTCAGCTCCTCTCACTGAGGATAACCTTCAGAAAGAGCTAAAACTACGTGAACGGGTTTCTCTGTCTGACATTAAAGCTCTCATAAGCACAAGGATGAATGAGTCGTCTTGTTATTGTGTGTAGATGCTCTGATATTTCTACATGTTACTGTGTATCTTTAATGTTTTTTATTGTGGCTGTAACTTTCTGTGTGCTGCTGTGTCGGCCAGGTCTCACTTGTAAAGGAGATTGTTGATCTCAATGGGACTTACCTGGTTAAATATGTGTTAAATAAAGTAAATAAATAAAAAATGCATACAAAAAGAGCAATTACAGTTAATGGATTTTATGAAGGCAACTAGACGGCACTGGGGGAGGGAGACAAAGCTTGAGTTTGAAGAAACGAAAATAATTTGACAGCCATTTACACTATATTTTCATGTGTATTATAAACATTATATGAATATTTTATTGTAATTGTATATACCAGTGTAGCACTAAACCCCTAGTTTTAACACTAAGTCCCAGACTCAAAAATATCAGTTAATTAATTCAACAATTATCAGTTATTTTATTTTCAATACTTTTTTAAACAGTTTTTGTGTGAAATGTGTCTGATCAGTCAAGACTGTTAAATATTGTTTTTCTATATAACATATATAAAGTTTCCAGTGTTTGTAAATGTTGAATTTTTAAGTGACAGTGATGGTGATGTACAACGAGACCGAGAGTTGTTTGTCACTCACAGACGCGACATGGCTCTAAAGCAGCTATTTAAAACTCATTAGTATCAAATTAACTCTTCAGACTGTGGATGTTACAAACACATGAGGTCACAACTAATTACCTGTCACTGTTATCAGTCTCTATTTGTGCCTCAGGCGTATATATATATACATATCTATATATATATACATATATATATATATACACACTATTGTCTACAGCTTGTTGCTAACAGAGGCGGCCATCTTAAGTTTTGTTAACATACTAAAATGAGTCAGGGAGGATTTTGAGCTTTGGATTAACAGATTTTTGTTGATTCCTGCTTCTACCTGTTAATCTAAAATCAGGGAGAAAGTATGTTGTGCTCTGCTTAAATGGCAGAATATGCTGAGGGTGGAAGATCCTTCATGAGCTTGGGACAGGTGAGAAGAGACAGATATGTCACAAGTGACTGTTTAACTTTTATCAAGTATGTAACATTTACAAACATTTCTATATCTGAATTTTATTTATTAAAAATGTTTTAGAAAAAAGAAGAAATACAATCACAGTGGAGTGATATTTTAGTAGGCTAAAATCATCATAAAGTAAAGATAAAAAATGTATGTCAAATTTTTATGTGTAGTTAATTCTCTCTAAATGATCTTTGTCGTCAGATCCATGATCTGGTGCATGATCATCTCTCCCTGCAATCTGTACTGATTTTGCTAAATGGCGCCCTCTTCTGTCTGCTTCAGTTTAATTGATTCAACATCTACTATGCACGTGCTGAATTAAAACAGTATCAGAAGGTGAATCTGGCAGAAACAAACGTTATTGATTTGGTATCATTGGACTTTTCTAAATGTCAACTTTAGTTAAACTCAGTGTTTGATTTTCTTCACTGCTGTTCAGACACTTCTGACATTTCACAGTGTCAATATTTTCACTGCCCTTTAGGTCATTAAACATTTTTCATTTCGTTGCTTTAAACATTAAATTACAAAAAGGGCATGTTGTATAATGAAGGATTTTGGTGCCAGCTTTGTGTGACAGACATGATGTGTGGATCCAAATATTCTACCTTGATTCTGGACTGAGATCCTGGAACCCGCAGGATCCCCTCCGAATCGACTCCTTTCTTCTCCAAAAACGACAACAACTGCAGAGAGAGAGAGAGAAAGAGAAAGGACAGAGAGATATTAGCAGCGACTCGAGCACCAGCAGATAAGAATCTCTTGCTCACCTCTGCTGGTTATTCTCAGTAACTGCTGCTACATACAGGGTGTGGTCAAAGCATTTCACATTCAGAGGACACTGAGGTTGTTTCATGTGCTTCTCTCTGAAGACGCAGTTTGTAGTTCAACAAAGGCAAAAATGTGCCCAACATGTTGAGCAAAATATGGTCAAAGAGATGCAAACAGTTGGGAGAGCAGCAGATCTGATGTATTAAAGCCACATTCAAAAACTCTAGTGACTTCAGACGCTGCTCAGATTATTGGCCTAATTATCACATCAAACCCACATGAACCCCTTTTCCCATCAAAATTAGCATGTACATGTGGGTTTTTTAAAGCAGGAAAGCTCTGTTTAAACCAAACACTTTCGGTATGGTACCTTTGAAACCAAAACGAACCCTTCAGACATGGTACCTTGACCCTAGGTCCACTTAGCGTTTCCACTGCAAACAGTACTCTTGAATGTGGGCAGGGTTGTTTTCACTCACTGTTCCGTCCAGCACTCACTGTATTTCTTCATCACCGTTGACAAAGTGAGTGATTAAGTTATTTGTTCTCAGACTCCAGCTGCTTCAAGAGGCAGCAAAACATCCTTTCATTTTATAGTTACAGTTTACTAGTAAAACTCTCAGTATGAACAGTGGTTACATGAGACTCAAAACCAGCCACATCTCGGCCCTGAGCAGAGTGACCGTCCTCTAGTGACCAATCAGACTGCAGTGTTCACAGCTCCACCTTTTAGTACCAGATCTGTGTGCTAGGTACCCCAACAGAGGGGGGGCCAAAAATGGGGACAGTACGGAACGGTTCCATTGGTACCATCCACAACTTTTCACAGTGGAAACGGAATAAGAATGTACCGAACTGAACTGTACCGTACTGCTCGGTGGAAATGGGGCTACAGGCTCCTTTCCCATGGCCAGCTGACGGGTGAGCCTTTCTTTTCCTAATATGTCATGTTTGATGTCACGAATGTGGTGGAAAACAGGGTCAGTAAACAGCAGAAAGCAGCATGGAGGCCAGTGAAAATGTTATGGTGGTTACTTCTAGTTTAAATCTCTCACATCTTAGAAGTTACTGACGGTCGCACCGGAAAAGTGGCAGAAGCGAGTGTGTCCACACGGCGTCATGTTCCCATCGCTGCCAATAAGTACCCATGACCACTGCAGAGTAATTTGTCCCAGGACTGAATGCTGATTGTTACATTTCCCACTAAAGACAACAGCCAGATGTTTGTGGGGGGGTTTTGTTGAGTGGGAAAGGGGCTATACATTAAAGATATCTGTTTGATATCTGACACAGCAGAATTCATATAAAAACATTTAGAATACCTTCTTCATGCTTGTCTTTATTAGTTTTTTTTTAGGTCACTTCTCACAGATGTATTTCAGGTTCTTACCGCCTGCAGGAAGAGAGGAGTTGAGGTGTTGGGCTTGATTTTCTGATCGCTCTCCAGCAGCGTAGCCAGCGGCACACCGTAGAGGGGACTCTCTGTCAAAGACATAACATGTCATGCTATTATTCTCTGCCTTACATCGTGTAACGTACAAGTTGCATAAGGGAGACATTTTCCTGTGTGTGTGTGTGGGTGTGTGTGTAGCCTACACCCATACTGCCAAGTCATAGCTGGAGTATTTCTGTGTATATGAGCATGCCGACATAGTGCAGTAATTACAGTGTGTCAAACTGGCAAACCAAAAAAATGGCTGATTGATGTATGACTAAAGACTATGTCGCAATAGTTTAGTTTAGAGTGACAAGTACTATGTAAAGTATTTAGAAAAGAGGCAGGAGCATATTTAGATTTAAATTCCAGGCTGCATGGAGACATGAGGAAGTCTCTGCAGACATCAGAAAGCGGACAGTCAGTCAGGTGCCAGTTTGAGTCACTGTTTTCTTTTTAATTTGATCGGCTGAGACAAAGTTTGAGAACAGACAAAAAATAAACACTGCACATAGTTAAAATGTTATTGTCTGAAAAAGTAAATACAAGTCCCCTACATTATGCCTATTTCCTTGTATGTGTTTTTGTAAAGTTCACTTCCCTTTGTGTGGCGAGTGCTGCCATACCTGGGACTTTCCTTTTGCCCATTTTGTGCCTTTTGACCTCCAGCTCTAAAAGGTCGCACAGCGCCGTCATGTCGATGAGAGCCAACTGACGCACCTTCTTCATGTCAGAGTGGGAGAGATCCTGAATACGAGTCACTCCTAAACGGCACTTTGGGCAGATGACCCGCTGAGAAGGTGAGAGATGACAAGTGGAGGGTTACAAATAAAGAAGAAGAGACAGTAAAGGAAGAGAAAATAAGATAAAGAACAAGGCGAAGAGAAGAGGAAAAGAAAATTGCAGCACTTTATATCATTCCCTTGATTAACACTCTTTAAGTAAATGTGGCAATGGTATCCATGCATGTATAATTAACTCATTTATAAACCACTAATTCTTCCCCACTGCTGCTGAAGAAACCTATTTAGCCTGAAACAGCAAAATAAATCTGCTGGACTCTGTGACACAACAACTCTTCTTTTGTTTGGTGCTAATTCCCTCGTTCCTTTATTGTGCATAACCCTGTTATCTAACCAACAGCGAGGCCGATTAGAATTGGCTTACAATAATATTTTGTGTGTGTGTTAACAGGTTTACATGAAAATGACCCAAAATATTTGGGACTGAACTGTGCTGTGATTTCTGTGAAAGGTTTAGTGAAAATGTCAAGAGCCCAAACGCCCTAAATTACTGAGGAGTAATTATTCATCATGCATGTACCTCACCTTCCCAAAAGTTATGTGATTATCTTTATGTCCTGTGTTTTGTAAATACATTTCAAATCTACTTTCACACCCACAAAGAGGAATGAATGTAGGAAATACATGCACTGAAACTCATGCCAGTATTTCCCTTTAATACCGCATTTGCAAATTGTCTTCCCATTTCATGAACTCACTGGGACGTTTATAAAGTTCCCCATTTAAAATAACACGTTAAAAGTTTCCCCCGTTTTCCTGAAGGCAGGGGGACCCACAGTCACGAGTGTTTTGGTGCTTACAGGCAGGGTGCCATCCTCTTTTCTGCGCTGGCTGTTGTTCTGCGGCAGTTTGGCCTGTTTGAGGAAGATGACGGCCTGTTCGCAGTAAGCCACGTCGGTGATGAAGAATTCCTCTTTGGGAGCGCCTCGCTGATGCTCCGGCGTCACGGCTGAGCAGGAAACAAACACAAACACACACACAAATGCCAATCTGTTAGATCACTAGAGGAAGTCAACTGTAGGGAAGTTGTGAAAAATAAAATCTGATTGCATGTGAGGGAACAAGAGGAAGAAAAAAAGTCAGCAAGCACGAGGAAATGTAACCTCATGCTCTCTTTATCTTTTATCTTCCAAAACACAACATCCCTGTTCTCAGTAAAAAACTCTAATTCATAAACACTGAGATTTGGCAGGTGTACTCAGAACTGTCAGGACAGGGACTTTCCCCAGAAGCTGCATGAAGCGACGTGGAGTTACCCCGGGGATTAATGTGAACCAATTAGAGACAGATAACAGAGCTGTGGCCTGACACACAATCCCCCATCACGACCTCACAAAGCTGCAGCTCACCTGACTTCTTCTTCGGGTGTTTCTTTTTAAAGACATGTAAGGCGGTTAAACCCGTGAGGAGTTTGCTAGAATGGTCAAAGTGCACGAGCGGTTACTTTCCCTTCTGTGTTATTCCCTTTAGTTACAGTTCATTTTGGCTGTGTGTAATAGTACTACAGTGTGTAGCTCTTACCTGATAGTGGTGTCTTTGGAACTGACGCCATGCTGTTTTGGGCAGGGTCTTCACTGTGGTGGGACTCAGGCAGGAGAGTCTGATGAAAGAGATAATTTATGGACACGTCACAAACACATATACAACACTTTCTGTAACAACTTTAGTTAAATACATCAGTCCTTTAATATTTTCTCCCCCACTGGGAATAGAGGGAGTGTTTTTATAGTGTCCACTGAGCAGATGGAGACGGATACAAAGAGTGTTTCCTTTGATAGAGGACTGATAAGGATCAGAGGAACAGTGTCTCTATTCTCTCCCTCTCAGGGCTGCTCACAGAGACAACGAGGACAAAGCATGGCCTTTTCATGTGATTTGCCTTCGCTGTCACAGGTCAGCCCCTCCGCGTGGAACAAGACAGCACAACACACTGACTCCTGACAGTCATCAGGGACATTGTATTTTATATTTCACTGCATGCGGCTTTGACTCAGACAGCCTCTGCTCTCTAGATCATTTTAAGGCATGAAAATCAAGCTTGTCCCTGCGTTTCCTCCTCCAGCAGGATGTCAGAGGTCCTGGTAAATTACAGGACATTCCTTTAAGGATTCAGGGATTTAAATAGTTCAAAAGGGTATTACAAAGTCCTGACCTGAGTAATGGGGGAGTTGAAGATGTCGCGAACGTCACGCGGCGCCGGTTTGTTCCTCTTGCGAAGGGACAGCGTGTAGGAGTCCAGTCGGCGCTGCACAGCCTCAGCCTGGGTCCGGGTCAGAGTGGACAGCAGCACCGCGTTGTCTACATCCTCGCTATCATCACTAATGAGGGTCGACAAACCAGCATCGGCCAACCACTGCTCCTCCTGTTCACCTTCTGAGACACAAACATACGACAGGCAACATGTTAATACACTGAACGACAGCAACAACATGGAGATATAATGTTGTTTAAAATGCAGAACATGTTGATTAGATGAGCGGACTGGGTCCCTGCTCAGTCTGTAGAAACTAACAGCTGGTTTCAAACCAGTGATTTACTCAGCTTTCAAAGACTTAAGTGATGTGTAGAGCATCACAAGCTGTAACATAACTCCCAGATATAACAATTTTAGGAAGGTTAACAATATAAGAAACTTAAAGGGATACTTGGGTAGTGTGTGGGTAGTACACCTGTTAGTGTGAATGAACTACGGTAAACTTCCCTCCATCTAACCAGTATCCAGATCTCCCTACTCATCTCTCAGCCCAAATCTTCACTGGCTCTAGAGCTGTTGCCCGAGCTACAGATTGTACTTCCACATTTTCGTATGACTGACACAAAGAACAGAAGCGGACTGAGACAGACACGCTCCTCTCTCAGATCAAACTCAGATTAAACTGTAAAACTAGGCAGTGCTGATCAAATATATACCGAGATTTCATCACTGTACAGCCTTTTTCCGTAAAATGTTTTTAGAAACACATTTTAGTGCCCTGTTTAGCTGTAACACGATAATTTGTTAACAGAAAATGGGTGCCATACTGTTTCCTGTTAAAAATACTGAGATTAAACAATCAAACTAAGCAGTGCTGATCAAACATGAACCAAAATCCTGTAACTGTTTCCTGTTTTCAGAAACATATTTTAGCTCACTGTTTAACTATAACTAGAGATTGTTTGTTACCGGCCAGCAGCCATTTTGCTTTTCAAACAAGCAACTTGCATTAATATGTTTATTAGTCTGGTGCAGTGCAGTGCATTCTGGTAGTTGTAGGTTTTCTACCTCTTGAGCAGAAGCGAATGCCACAGTATTGTTTCTCTGTTATCTCTTCTCCTGTAGCACCAAGTTCAAAAGATTGTATGTCTTTGCGCAGCCTAGTCAGCACACTTTTATAAAAAGACCAACTTCTCAGCAGTGAAATGCATCTTTAACGGCAAGTCTTTTAGCAAAAGCAGGTATGATTTTGTTTTATTTATGTCTGTATGGATAGATAAATGTGTGTTTCAGAGCGCATAAGCAGTATTCATGCAGTTAAGAATTAGTGGAATATAAACCTAACTGATGTTATTACGTACTTAAGCAAAATGCGGCATTCATTTTTGTCATTTGAAGCAGGTTGTGTAATATTTGTGAACTGTGATTGAAAACCTTTGTCATTGTTTGGCAGTATTTTGAACCAGTGTCATGTCAGATGTGTCACACACCATCCATCTTATCTCTTTAGCTAATGGGTCATACATTAGTGTTAACTTAGTTAATTTAGGTAACTACAGTCACAGTCACACCTGGCATTAAATTAGTGTGAAAGTTTAGTCAAAGCTAATCTCTGTTTGTGTAATCTCCACTTTGTCAACACGTGCTGTAACCAGGTTAAGTCTGAACTCCTAAAGAGTTCACACACTAAATGCTGTTGTTAGTAAGTTGTTTGGATTTAATAAGAAGGAATATAAAATTGTTTACTCTCTCAAAATACTAATGAGGCACACACACACACTTACACACCAAGATCCAGACATCAGAGGGTTTACTCATTAGTGAAAAATTAATTTAAAGCAGTGTTTCTGTTTAGCATACAAAAGGTATAATAAGCACAATCAGATCCTTTGAATAAACGTAATCAAAGAGCATTCCCATCATGAATGGCTCTGTGGTTTGTGCACATAAAACACTCACTGCCACAAAGTGTTTGATAGTGTTGTCATGGTGATGAGCGCCACTTTGCTGCATGAGAGAAACCTGATATGTTGCCATGGCGAATGAATCATTTCATGGCGGACCTCAGGAGCAGCTGCGTTAAGCACCGATGGTTTGTAATTCTACCACACACACTCATGGTGACTTCTATCTGCTCTCCTTCGATCCATCGTCAATCTATCAGCACAGGATTTATAGTATTTACCTTCTGACTGTCTGGAGTCTCTCCTGGTGCAGTCGAGGTCTGTGTAGCCACTCCCCTGTCGGATGGTCTCCACCTCACTCCAGAATGAGTCCAGGCAGAGTTTGTCGGGGTGCTGCTCCTGATCCTGGGAGGATGGCGTGTGGGTGCTGTGTGCGTGCTCAGCGGCTGCCTGGTCCTGCGGGCTGGCCCAGGGCTCCACGCTCATCTCGGTGGGGCTGGGATTTCTGGCACAGACATACACACACGTAAAGAAATCGCACGCATGCATGCAAACAAACGAGCAGAAACACAAAGACGCATACAAACACAGTAGGAATGAAGACTGGAGCGATGAAGGGAGGGTGAATCAGCCGGGAGAGCCCAGAGAGATGGAGAGACAAAAGGAGCGCGATGGAGGGAGGGCCGGAGTGAGGAGAGCGATGGCGAGAGCGGACACAAAGGGGGGTCTCTATTGTTCTTGCAAAATGTGGCCCAGAGGCATAGTACCCTGTACGTCCACTAGATGTCAGTGTAACTATGTGAGATCTGCTTTCCTGAGGGTCACACCCCTTCATATACTGCAACAGATTCATAACTGCAACCCAGTAACAATAGAATTCAATTAAATGAAATACAATGAACCATTTAAGAAAATGAAATCATAAATCATTTCAGATTCTGTTCCAAAAACAAGCAGCAAAAATGCAGCTGGTGTTTCCTGTGTAGGACTCAACAACAGAGGATACTGTTCTCCAACAACAATCGGACCAACTCAGCTGCAGACGCACTCAAACCCCCGGGCACTAAAATGTGACTTGGTGATCACAGACACAGGAAGTGGTCAGCTGAGTCAACCCATCGGTGTGCAGTTCAGTCACATTCCTTTAGTCAGCAAATCTCAAGTGACATGCCAAACCACACTAGTCTATATCTGAGGAATGCCAGATGGCTTATCGTGCCAGCACGAGTGACGAGAGACAATGAAATGATAGTTTCTCCATGTGTCAAGAGCCAAAAATACCCGTCATACTTTCAGCTGTGATGTGATGAGCTTATCGAGAAGTTCCTGATAAATGCGCACACCAACTGTGTGTCAGCTGGAGTCAGCGTAGATTTGTTCCAGATCAATGCTCTGATATGTTAAACCAGTTTCATGGCTTTTCTCAGAGTGTGTGTTTGTGAAGGGGGGTGGGGGTGTGAGTTTCAATAGATACTTAATTCAGTCACTCTTTTTAAAAGAAACAGAAATAGAAAAAAGAAAAATAGAAAATACAATTGTCATTTCTCTGTAGGGTCATATACTAGACAGGCACAGAGAGAATATAAAGCCAGAAACAATGCTAGTAAATGTGACTGGAGAAAAAATGGTACGGGGAACAGTGAAAGCAAGAAATCACTGTCCTTAGACCATGTGTGCCACTGTCCCATAAAATCTACACTATAACTACTTTTTCATCAAAGTCTGTATAAAAACTGTAAACACTGTAAATACATTTCTGCAAACCACGGATAAGTTAAATTTGTACCTTTAATGCGTATCATATCAGCGTTTCTAAAGTGACGTAGTGTATTAGCTGACTTTGTTTTCGGGAGGTGGAGGGGATGGTGGATGACATGTCGCCTAGGTCATACGCCTGCCACTTTGCTGACCACTGTTTGAGACCAACAAAGAACAAAACTGGTTGTTTTTAAGCCAGTCATTGCTGCGTTTCCAGGAGCTTTTTAGACAGCAAACATAGGTATTTTCTTACACTTCATCGCTGCGTTCTATTGGGGATAGTGACATAAGAAAGTGTTATTTTAAGGTTACTTTTTTTGGAGCTTTTTGCCTTTGTAGTGACAGGACAGTTTGAAGCATGAAAGGGGCCAACATGCAGCAAAGGGCCACAAGTTGAAATCAAACCAGGACACTACCTTTGTACATGGGGCACCCACCCTTCCTGCTGAGCTACTGGACACACCAGAAAAGGTTGTTTTTTACCAAGACATTGTTGCATTTCCAGACGGGTTTCTTCCACCAAAACTGGGTATCTTAAGCTAAAACACAATGTTTTCCTAAACATAACCAAGTGGTTTTTGTGCCTAAACCTAACCACAGTGTTATTAAAATGTAGAGTTTTAGCACATCGGCTACATAATAACGTAAAAATGCAACCCTGGTTTGCATAAAGGTACAATGCCAGCATTTATTCTGGTGAGTGGGTTGCTAAACCTGTATGATTACATTGCAACATACATCTTAGTAGAGTGTGATGTGATGTGACATGAGCAGTTTAGTCTGATCTTTCATTTTACTGGAAACGCTTCCAACATTTCAGCAGTTCTCTCTTTTCCAAGACTTAACTATTTGATTAAAATGGACATTAAATGTATCATAAAAAAGTACATACTGGATTAGTATCAGGAATGATAATGGTATCACTGAAGCTATGAGGTCTTGGCTGCACAATACAATTCACATTAATCAATCAAGTGCAAGCCTATAAAATGCCAGAAAATAGTGTCCATGAGCCAAACACTCTTTCAAGTTGTTGGCTTGGTCCAACCAGCAGATAAAACTCGAAGATATTCTATTAACAGTGATGTAAAACAGAGAAGAGCAGCAACTCCTCACAAGTGAGGAGCTGAAGCCAGCAAATGTTTGGCATGCATGGTTGAAAATGACTCAAACAATTAAGCAGTAATCCCAGTTGCTGTTGACTAATTTGCTGTAAAGCTTCTAATTGTTTTAGCTCTAGACAGATCCACTTTGAATAATGATCTGAGTCATATTAAGTCTGTAATAACATAATGTGTATAAACCATATTTAATTTAAATTTGGACAAACCTATATAGCATATGAATATATGAATGTCTCTGCATATAAATAAGAAGTGATGTGGAACTACAGACAGAGACATATGACCTCTACTAGATGCACACAGATTTTTAAGAGGGTATTAGTATTTACTATCTGCTCAACATTAGCCAATAACTTGAGTTTAAATATGGGAACCAGAATTGATGAGCTCCTAATATGCGGTACAGACATAATAAAGGTTGATGTCATACATCTTGCTGACTACATCACTCACACACAGCTGTCCAAAGCCACAACATGTGCTCACAACCTGCTCCTCTTATGGATAAAACACATCAAGCCTGAGATATCAGATGTCTGCACACAGCTGACACACAGCAGGACACTCTGGATCCACTTCAACTCCAGGGAACCCAACAAGAAGCACTCACATGATGTGAAAATACCTGAGAAAAGAAACTTTCAAAAGAAACTTTTTTTCACATATCCAACAGATGATGTGTCTGCAAACTACAGTACAGTGATCATATGTTTTAAAATAGCCACTATCTTTAAACGCCACAGTATAAACTGTGCATACCACAACTGCAGGGGTTTTGACTGACATGTTATGATGTCGCTCTTCACTGTCAGGTTATTATCCGAGTGTGCCATACATGACTTCACTTCAAGCACCGACAACACTCAAACTTTCAACAAAACATTTATGAATCCAATCCTTCTGATCCAGCTCCAGTTCCGACTCCATCTCATCACACATACCTGGCTTTTTTCTTTTGGGAGGATGGCTTCACGCGCTTGCTCCTCGCTGGGCTTTGGGCAGGACGAAGCCTGAAACGGTTCAACCTGGTGCGTGGAAACTGCATGTTGGACCCGAGCCTGCCCACCAATACCTCCTCTCTGCCTCCCATATCCACAGTGCTAAAAGAATCCAGGAATTACAGTCCAGCACAAAACCTAGCTTTATCCAGTCCTGTCGGTTGGACACCATGTGAGTGTGGTGTGTAAATCTGTCCGCTGCTCCAGTTACTCTGAGCGGTGACAGGAAGCGTTGTTGTAAGACTTCACTGAGACTCGGGGCTGTGCGGCGTGTTTGTGAGCTGAGTGGAGCAGGAATGCGAGAGGCAGTGACGACTCCCCAAACATCAACACATCATTCATACCTGTCCCCTCCCTCGTCACCGTGGGGTGACACGCCCTGCCTGCATGCCTGACGGCCACCAAATGTGGTTCAAACGAGAATGTCTGACATTTTTTAAAACTTTAAAAACACTTTGGGCTGTAGCATAACAATGGCACTTGTTCTAGTCCAGGTAAAAGTCTAATGGACGTAGACAATAAAGCCTCTGGCCACACAGGTGAAAGCTTTTACACACACATCAGGCACTTTATTGGCCTTTAAGTAAAAGCTACACAATTCAGCTTGAGCTAATTAATCAAGGATTCTTTGATGACAGATGAGACATGTTATCACCTCTTTGCTATGCTGTTACTCTAAAAAATAAGTTAATCAAATGGATCAAAGGATGAAGACTCTTCTTTACAGACTCCTGCATTGCAAACAGTTGATCTCATATCAAACAGCACATTCTTACGGTGTGACAGCTCGTGACGTGGTAACATTAAATCAAATCATTGCCTTATATGCAGAGGACAGCTACTTATTGCAACATTCACAGCTAACATCTTAGCTCGACCTCATACCTGAGCTCTTGACTAAACAGTTCATATAAATAACTCTAAGAGCACGAGGCAGAGCGAGAGAAAGTGTCTCAGGCTCCTCAAGCGCAACAGGTCTGTCAGCATTGCCTGTGTGAGAGCAGCACCGCAACCCCTCACCCCGCTCACCCCTCCCCACCCAATCACTGACTCATCATCACTTTTTCATTCCCTCTTGTCGTGCTGATGACAGCCTATATATCAGCTGAGGATGTAAACAGAGAGAAAAAGATGTCAGGTGAGATTAGAAGAAAACTGAGAGAGACTTTCCAGTGGCCTTGACACTAACTTTAGTTGTTAACCTCACATTTCCACCTCGACAAAGATGTTTTTCAAAAGTCTGCTCATGCATGACTTAGTTTTAGTCTGATTTACTTAAAGCTTGAGGAACTTTTGGGAATGCATTTCCCAGAAAATAGAAAGGGTAGAAATCTGCAGTGCAGCTTACAAAGAGGAGCCTAACAACTTACGTCAACCATTACTGTCTGTCATAAGACTCAGATTTCTATTTAAAAAAGTATCTGGAATCATGGATGGATGGGCCTAAATTGTCAGGGGTTCCTTCACCTGCAAAATGTCACTCAAATTAACATTTGCCAACCAGGAAGAGACTCAAAATGACCACAAAGAGACATAGAAAGACTAGAAAGAGATGCAAAACAGCTGCGAAGAGACACAAAGAGACTTTCAACCATAAGGAAAAGAGGCAAAAACAACCACAGATGAAAAGAAAAAAAACACAAAGGGAAACAAAATCATATAGAGATTCATAATAACTTCAAAGAGAAGCAAAACAACAACAGAAACGGGCTAATCAACTATTAAATCTGTGTGTCTTGCCCCTATTTCGGAGAAGTAGCGGGGCCTCTTGCATGTCCGTGCCCAGGGGCCCACTGTCTCATAATCTGCCCAAGTCTTTTATAAAGGGTTCAAACTTTGCCATATAAGTAGTCTGGAGCCAGACTCATAACTAAAATGACCTCAAACTAAGTATGCCAGCAACTGCGCTATGGAGTACCCTCAGAGGACAGCTTAAAAAAAGGGATTAAAAAAGCTTCCTTGTTTTGCCTTCAGAGCCACGAGCAAAAGCAGCATTGTTTTATTTTTAACCCTGCTAATAATACTCCTCACCATGCCAGCAAATTAGCCACAAAACAGAACACATGCTCCGTGTAACTTTTGAATATGGGACAATTGATAACAGGGACTACTGAAAATGTCAAGGTGTTGACATTGTTTCTTGCTGAATGAGCCACAACCTGCCATAGAGAATCAACAGGAAACCAGAGAAGAATGGACAAAATGTCAAACTGCTGTCTTAACGCTTATACTCAGCACTGTGGGAAACAACACAGAGTAACCCCATCCAACAAACACTGGTCAAGGAATACGGTAATCCACTTGAAAAAGCAGCTCGTGTTGAAAGCAACACAGTGTTTAATCCTCGTGGCTGAATTCCATTGCAAGCCTCTTATCTTGCAGAGAATGCAACAGTTTGCTCACACAGCCTTGAGAAAGTGTTTCTTGTCAAACCCCTGTCACAGCATGTCCTGTCATACAGAAAATCCCAAACACAGAGAGAGATCTGCAGTCCACAAAGCCCTTCAAAAACAAACAAAAAAATATGGATGCTAATAATGATAATCAGAATGTTGCACTGTAAAGCAAAGACAAGTCAAACCAAAGTGTGGAGTCACAGAAGAAAACTGTTTCAACAGCACTGCTCAGCACCCAAACCCAGTTTAGCCTAAAGCAGCGGAGTATCTTAATCCATACATGAGCTTCAAGTCCCAGCAGCCCCTGAGTCCACAGTGGCAGCAGAGGCCTGATCCTACCTGGCCTTGGCCCACGCGATGGCTCTGCCCGAGAGCAGCAGCAGGGCCGCCGAGCCACTTCTCCCCCAAGGCATCCTGCTGTTGTCCCCCAAAAACTGCTGCGAGCTGTAGGAAACAGCAGCTGCCTGCCCCTGGCAAGCTGTTTCCTTGTAATCTCTTCAGCGCACAAACACATTAGAACAAGGACGGTCTCACTGCGCCGGTAGACACGTCACTACATCGCATCCTGGGGCAGGAAAGGAGGTCTGCGTGGGGGAGGTGGGGAGCCGGCGAAGGAGAGGAGCTGAGTGGTTGAATAGCTGACCGGGGCCGGGACACAGACAGTGTGAAGAGACTGTCTAAAGACTGGGCAGAGGACACAACAGCTGCATGCCTGACTGAGTGGCAGGCCAGCCGGCTGAGTGTTTGGATAAAGTTATGCTGCGGCTCATTTCCACCAGTGGGACAAAGAAAAATGGAAAACATCCTTTGTGTTGGTGGCAACATGCTCACTTATTCATTTACTGATTTACTCAAACGCAGAAATCTGCTCGACCTCTGGTCTTTTGTCCTTGTAGTCGCCATCAGTAACCAGAGGCCAATTTACTGTCACTTATTTACAGCAGGGCTGAATATCAATGGATAGCAGGGAGGTCTCAGCTTGGAAAAGAGGCACTTGGTCCAAAGGTGTCCACAGACAATTTTAGAGGCAGGAGTGAAATAACAATGGCTTTTGAACTTTGGATCAGGCTTGTGAGAGGGAGGAACACAAGGCAGAAAACCACAGTGCAGCCTCCGTCCTCTGTTACTGTTTTTGGACATAACATGGTTTGGCACAGTTTAAGACATTTTAATCTAGACTTACTTTTATCATACGAACCCTTTCGGATACCATAGTAAAAGTTAGTTATTATACTGTGCGTTGATTGAAACTAACTGCCAAAAGATCTGAGACTATAAACTGTGACTAGTTTTAGTTCCAGGCCAAAATGTTTTATTAAAATATAACCCTACTACAAATTGCTTGTTTGACCATTTTATCTGGGTGTGAAACCACTTTTAAGTTTTTGAATAAATTACATGGTATCAGATCAGGGCATAGACTTGCATACTCGCCAATACCCAAGCCAGCATTTTAGGCAGTATTGAAGGCATTTCCAATATTGGTATTGGTAATAGAACAACACTTCAAGCAAATCATATTAAATTGCATGAAATGGGCTTCACAAAGAAATTAGTCCTGCACTGTCTTCGCTTTTTTGGCAACACTGGGTCCTGGATCCTTCTTAAAATTTGGTGGCTTTGACTGTCTTCAGCTGGATTTCCACACAGGTGGGTTGGTGCACAAACTTCCTGAACAGAGCTGTGACAGATGTTGGATTTATTATGATGTCATAATTGATTACAAAGTGAAATTTCAATGAGATTTGCTATATTTGTCTCATTAGTAGAGAGCCTTGGCTCAACACAAAGGATTGTACCTTGTAACACAGCAGTGTTGGGTAATCTTTAGATTATCAGAAATCTAGTGTTTCTAGCAACGTATGTGAGCTACTCAGTGGTGTGTATTTGATAATGTGACATTTCAGACTGTTCACAGGAGAAATTTTTTTAAACCACCGCCGGTGGTTTGGTCCCTGGCTCCTCCAGTCCACATGTCGAAGTATGCTTGGGCAAGATACTAAACCTGAAGCTAAAACTGAACTGAAATGGCTGTTCCATCGGTGTGTGAGTGTGAGTGTGTGGCTGCTGAGTACAAGTGACACAGTGTATGGTAGACTCAGCCACCTGTGTGTGAATGGGTGAATGTGACATGTAGTGTTAAAGCGCTTTGGATGGTTGAAAGAGTAGAAAAGTGATATATAGGTGCAGTCCATTTACTGAGAGGATTTATCCTTAGACACTGCGTCCACAAATAACCCAACTCTGTCTCCTAGAAATTACTTTTGGATATTACTAAAATTACATTCATAATTACGTTGTGGTGACAGGATTTGTGCACAAAACTGTTCCTCTATAAAATTGCTCCCATGTCAAAACACAAATTAAATATCATATCCAGACATACAGTGTATACATTGTAAATTAAATACAGAATCAATTGACACTTTGATTCAGTGTGGCTTAAATCAAACGCGGCTCCTCTTTGCTGTACAGTGTAAAGATATCTGGCAGGATCAGTATAGTCTGTGCTCTAAGCTGCTGGTGTCTCAGCTCTTTGGCAGTCTGCCAAGTCACTTCTCACACTCCGTTTGTTTCTAACCAGATCAACACAGATTAGGGAGACCACAGGGATCCCTCTTGGGATTTCACCGTCCTCACCAGCTCTATCTCTACTCAGAATATCTTATTTCCCCCTCCTCTCTGAGACATCTTTGTATTCTAAAACAATGGACAAATGCTCTGTGGTAACCTCAGTGATGTGTCTCACTCTCTTCACTCTCACCTTGATTTAGGTCCAGTAAAAACCACCATATCTGCTCTCCTGTTACTTCCCTCTTGCCACATCCTTCCTTAAAATGTTTCTTCCCTTTCCCTTGAATCATATCTCTGACTGCTGTTCCTGCTAAATCAAGGCCTTTCTCGCCTTCGCTGACACCGCGACCTTAGCTCGCAGATACACCTCGAGGAAAAGGAGAGTGGAGAACGTGACGGCATGTCACAGTGTGACCCTGCAGATGGCATGTGACAGCCAGCTCAGCCTCTTGGCCTGCTCATCCACCTCTTGGCAAGTAGAACACAGAGAGTGAAGGGGAGGGGAGGACAGGAAAGTGGAGCAGAATACAGGAGAGAGAAAAATTACAAAAAGAGAAAGGAGGGCAAATGCTGACAGAGAAGGATAACGCAGGAGAGGAAACAGGGTGTGAGACGAGTGGAGGAACACGGACAAACACCCTAACACCATGTTTCATTATATTAGTACTGAAAGCCTGTGCTAAATGGTTAAAATGGTTAAAATGTGAAAATGAATCAAGGAGAAACGAAGAGAATGTGGCTGAAGCAGATTGATTGACACTTCCAGATGGTTTGACTACCAAGCAAATGGTGACACAGAGCCAGAATGATGCAGCCTGTCACTCACACCAGCAACTCACAACACATAATTAAAGAGGTGTCTGCATGCCTGTATGCTGTAAATACTCACACGTGCACAGACGCGCAAATACAACAGAGGCGGAGTTGATTTGATACAGCTGATGTAAGTTTTCAATCTAATGACATCAACACTATCCCACACAAACCAACAAAAATACAGCAAAGGGCAAATCTGTGCAGAACGGTTTAGTCATGAGGAAAAAAAAATATACATGGGATGAAGAACGGGTCATGCACCGGTGATTTTTATCTTATACGTACACATAAGCAGGACTGTGCCGTGGCGATCGAATTCCTGCCTCGCACCCACAGCAATGTGGGTGTTTCCGTTCATCTTTATTTATGGCTGCAAAGTTTGCCAAGTTAATTCATCGGGGCAGTGCAGCTGAACTTGTTCTGAAAGCACAGATGGGAAGTTGAGTTGGAGAAAGCTTCAATTAGCTGCTCATAAAAACAAATTGTAACATCATTCAAAATGCGCAAGGTTTAAATGAGTGCAAAGGGGAAAATAACTTCACGGTGGCCATCCCATTACTGTGCATCACTGATATTTTCCTTCCGTTTAAAAAAGGCTCTTATAGCAGAGGTTCAAACTGTTTTCAGTAGGCTGAATCTATAAATTATTACCAAATGAGCTCATTAAGGACTGTGGAAAGTCTGAATTTAATTGTGTAAGAAAAAATAGGAC
Organism: Epinephelus moara; assembly: GCF_006386435.1. NCBI lineage: Eukaryota > Metazoa > Chordata > Actinopteri > Perciformes > Serranidae > Epinephelus > Epinephelus moara. Next base: position 34,468,874 of record NC_065529.1, on the reverse strand, counting down.
AGCAACATATCAACTGTAGTTGGCGTTTGCATACATTCAGATTCAGGCTCGTTTATGTTGGTATGGAAAATATGCAGTCCTGGCGAGTTTATAAAGATAATAACCACCTTTGGTCTGGCGGTGACGGCTCATATTCTCTAAAAAAGAGGATGTCATGACTATGAACTCTTTGCTCTTTCCCTTCCACCCAACACTCAGGCAGTACATCACCGTCACACCTTACTGAACATTATCAGTACCTTATAATCTTATGACTAACTGACAATAAAACAGACAGTGAGCCTCCACAGAGGAGCTATAAATGGACCACTGACTTTAATTTACATGATCATAAAAACCACAGTAAATGACTGAAACATGATCCGCAGCATGTCTTTCCTCATGATCAGGTTAAACTAACTTCCTCAACTGTATCTCCTGCACAGAACCACTCTTGCTAATGGCAGCAAATATTTATCTTTATATGTTCGTGTGAGTCCAAATCCTCCCTCGCAAACAGATTTCGTATTGCGTCAACCAAAACATGGGTATGTGACTCACCGCAGCTGCCTACCTGCCTGAGCCGTGCACGGCTTAAGATATGAGCAGTGACAGCTGGAATACCTTCTCTTCTCTCGCCATATGGAGCAAAAGTGGATTACAAGAGGAGTAGTACTTTGCACAGACTCTTACTTACTTGGAAGCACACACCCTCCGCCTTTTCTCCTAAGGTATTATAATAGCAGGTTATAACAGGGTGACATAGTTTTCTAATGTATACCTGGAACAATCATACTGCCATGTGTTCTCATTGATGTACACTACTGACAGTGAGCTAAAAAAATCAGTAAACTCCACAATACTACATTAAGTTCTTTAAGCCTGAGCCGCATGTATGCTGGCCTGCAGCAAAATAAAACATATTAATTTGCTGAAACTGACATCAATAAACAGTTATATTCAAACATATGTGATCAATACTGCTATAAACAAGTACTAATCAATCATTTATTTGTTGCATAGAAATTATACAAGGAAAAAATCCAGTGAAATATGATCCAATCATCTCCTTTAACTTGTGTACTGTAATTTAGTACTTTTTGTGTCTTCTTTTAATGATCTCTCTTCAAAAAATTTAATTAAGTTTACTGTGGCAGTGATATCTAATGCCAATGACACACACTGGAAAGGCAGCTGTAACAAATCATTTTATTTTTATTCATTTACTAACATGTTTTTAAAGGTTTTCTGGACCAATAAATCAAGTAAAAGCAACAAGATATTTTAACGCAGAATGGCTGCCCCATATTTGATTATATTGGCAGACATTGCAATTGTGATATGAGTCATGATTTTAATGTGATTGGCAATTTTTGCATTTTGTTTTCTCTAATAAACATTTTGAAAAATGGTGATGATGTGATTTGTGCTGGGGTCTGTATCAAACAAACGTGTTCCCTTACATCTGGAAAATGATTTGTAGGCCTGGGCATCTCTGCAATACTACAATGCTGTATTTATAATTGTATGTTGTGACATGTTTTACCTTTATCAAAAAATAAAATTGCTGCTCCTGCAATTTGGATATTGCACTTTGCCATATTGCAATTTCAAAAATATTTAAATTAATTGTGCAGCCCGATAGTGCTATAAATACCAAAGATATATTTAAGGTTATTTAATAACAATAACAATAATAATAATAATAATAATGATAATAATCTTTATTTCCGTAGTGCTTTTCTACACTGGAGTTACGAAGTGTTGTACAGTACCCTACAATATGACAAACAAGTAAAAGAACATCATCCACATTTAAAACAGTGTCTCAACTACATAGTTTGTCCATCAGAGTGCATTTCAACTATACATTACAAGCTGCTCGGCACATTTCTTGACCACAATAATCAAATTTAATGGATCTGTATCTAAAATATTTGTTAATATTATGTAAAATAATTCATATTTGTTGTCATATCAGATTTTTTTTACCTCTTAAATATCAGTATGGGCCTCAAAAAACAAACAAACGTGCCATATTGTAAGGACTGTTAACCATTGCAAAAAACTGCTGCAAAAATATAGGAACGTTTAATGTCATTCTTGCTTGACAGTTTCATATTCAGTCCGCCATTTTGTACTGTAATACAGGATCACAATGGAAATAAGCCTAATATTTTTTTTATGTATTTAATTTTGTATATTTCAATTTTAAATATCGTATATGGAGCCTGTCCCTCTATCTATCTATCTATCTATCTATCTATCTATCAACAACTAAAATTATGTTCACGTGCGGCTGAACACATGCGGAAGAGCATAAACGCCCATAGCAACAGGTCCGGATACCCTAGCAACCACTGAAGCTTCCCGACCGGAGACACAAAGCCAAACGGTAAAACCTAAAACACATAAAACCACATACAACTAACTTTAGGGCAACTATTGTCCCTCTGTTTCTAACATACACGTCTTCTTGTAAGTGTTTTCATCAGTAAACTGACGTTTTTAACAAACTGTAAAATGTTAGCTAGCCAACTGACAACAAAGAGATGCCCTAACTTACCTGGGGAAACACCGTCGACATCCCTTTGTGCTAAGAAGGCTCCACTCAACTTAAGAAGAGGATTTTTCCGTGTAGTAGTACAGCAGTGATGAGTCTTACTGTGTGTGGTGACAGCAGACAGATGGCGGGACGGGAGAGGAGCCCTGAGAGATGTGAGGAGTGAAGCTGCTGCTCTCCTCCTCCTCCTCCTCCTCTGCTAACCGTCCACGTTATCCAGCGCACCTTGCGGCTGACGTCACCACGCCAACAACAACAGCAGGCAAGGCAAGGCAAGGCAAGTTTATTTGTAGAGCACAATTCGTACACAAAGTAATTCAACGTGCTTTACAGAACAAGAAAATGCATTAAAATCACAATACAAAATAAAAACATAAATAATCATTATAAAATGAACTTTAAAAGAGAAGAGTGCAGATAAGATCCTTTCAGTCATATGCACAGTGAAATATAGCTGTTTTGAGCAGTGCCATGTGACCAACTGTGGTCTCTAAAACATGCTCCACTTTGGATTTTATTTACACATTAACAGGAGACTCACACTCCTCTTTACCTTTCATGTAGCAGAAAAAAAATGTCCCAGTTAAAATATAGTTATGTGATCTGTTGTTGTCATTCCTGAAACTTCATAAATAAAAAATAAATTTGGATTAAGAGCATCCTAAATTAAACTCCCATTTGCAACTCATAATCTCCCTTCTAAAAGCCTGTCATCTGTCAGGTGTAATGGGATCTGGAGTTTTTAAATGTAGGCCTCCTAATCATCCTAATGTATTTATCTGTTTTTCTTTTGTAGTGATGATTATGTGAGTGCTTACTTTTTGTATTAATTCTGCTTAATTTGTTTCTTTTTAAAAGATATTTCCATGCGTTTGTTAAACTCAAAATACTGTGCATTGTTGGCAAGGGTTGGGAGTAGGTGAGTTAGCCTATGTATATGTAAAAAATTTAAAATACGTCCCTTCCAGTGCTCTGCGCACATGATCCATATTTGCACTTGACCTCAAATAAAAAGAGATGTTTTTAAAAAGGTGCCTCGATCATCCAAGTATGGACAGACAGGAAAACCTCCAGGACACTTATTGTAAAAGATAAAATAAAATAAAATAAAATAAAATAAAATAGAATAAATTTGAATTGAATTGAATTAAATTAAATTAAATTAAATTATTCGATTAAATAGAATAAAATACTACTACTGTGACTACTAATATTACTATTAATAATAATAATAATAATCATAATACAAGTAATAAATAAATAAATGTACATGTACATTGTATACAATACTGGAGGATAGATAAAATTTTCTTAACTAAATTAAATAATTTTAACACTCAGATTTTTAGTGATGAACAAAAGTTTTTTTTATGGTCTAAAACATGTACACTCATCAGAACAATAATTTGGTTAAGAACTAGGAAATACAACTTTATGTTAATTCAGTAATTTTATTTGGTAAATTTTACATCCATACAGAAATTATATTGTGTCCCTAAAGCTTATTAATTAGATCATATAATTAAATGAATTTAAATAGATTGGAAAAAGTAGGGGGTTTTTTTACTTTTTATTTTTATTTTTATTATTTACTTCATTATTATTGTATTCCCTTTATTCATTCATAATTTTTTCCAGTCTTAATCTAATCAATACCTAATTCTCATTCCAAGTAATTCTACACTATTTTACGTAATTTATCTTTAGGCACTTTTAAATACATTATAATAATGGATGTCTTGGTTCTGTATGTGATGATTGAGTATACAAAGGCATGTTAGAGAGCAGCCTGACTTGTCTCTGCAGCCACAAGCCAACCACAAAGAAGGAATACAGGTTTGCACTGACATATTATCTGACATTACAACAGGAAGACTGTGTAGATGTATGCAACCAGACGCTGACTCTGTATACTTGTGGTTGTCATGGACAGTGAGAGTAAATATGAACACCTGTGGTGATGTGAAAGACAGGATGGATTACTGTTTGGACCATTGGGACCTGTTCTCAGGTGTCCACTGACCCTCTTGGTATCAGTCAGGGACACAGGAGCAAATGTCACAAATGTGGAATATGAATAGCGCTGGAATCTGCGTGAGTCAATAACAAAACAATGTGACCAAATTCTTTGCACAAGGTCATCTTGCTGGAAGAGCAAAAAGATGCAGCCAGAGGCTGGAAGGTTTCCAGTAACGGCACCCTGCGCTGAGAATTGTGTGTTTTTCCAAGGTCCATTAAAAACCTTCACAATCAACAATGTATCAGTCATTATATATAAAATGACACATGCCCATTCAAAGCCTCAGCTGACTCACCGTCAGATTACTGCTTCCCTGAACACAGTCACAGCTGTAGAAATGAAACATGTCTGGATATTTTTAGCCATGGCAACAGCACAGCTGCAGGGATGGTAATGTCAGTCGGTCAGTTGGTCCACCACTTTGGTCCAGACGAAAATATCTTTACACCAGCTGGACAGATTGAAATTAAATGTGCACATTAATGGTCCCCAGACAATAAATCCTAATGGCTTTGGTGATCCCCTGACTTTCCCTGTAGCGCCACCAGCAGGTAAAACCTTTTACTTATTCTGTGAAACACTCAACATGTACAAGATGGATTGGCACAAATGTTTTTATGTTTGATTGGATTTCCATGAAATTGTTACAGACATTCATGTTCCCCTCATTTTTAGTTTGTCTAACACTTTGGTTTATGAGCAGATACCTCCAAGACTAGTTACATTTCCATCTGCCTCAGCTGTACTCTGTGTTTAGTGCCAATTGGCTAATGTTAGCATGCTAACACTCTTAACATTTGCTGTTACTACCTTCAAATGGAACTCGTGAGCTTGTGGTAACAGCATGAAGAGTCGTATACAAAATACGCTAGCAGTTCCAGTGGTTATGTTGTGAGAACACCATGGCTAGGCAACAATAACATGAACATAACTGTTAACGTCCAGAAGTCACAGAGGCAAGCTACTGTAATGCAGGAATAAAAAGGCATAATGAATGGTAAATGATGAACGGACTGCACTTGCAGCCTATAGCTCTTTTCAAGTCTTCCAACCTCTCAAAATGCTTTTTACACAATATGACACATTAACCCATTCACACACGGTCATACACTGGTGGCAGAGGCTACCATACAAGGTGCCACCTGCTTCTCAGTAACCCTCCACACGCACTCGCACACCGATGAAACAGCCATCAGGAGCAATTTGGGGTTCAGTGTCTTGCCCAAGGATACTTCGACATGTGGACTGGAGGAGCCAGGGATGGAACCGCTGACCTTCTGAGCTCTACCTCTGACAGAGGAAAAGGGTTAGGCCGTTGGAAACGTTAACATTTTCCTCAGACATGTAATAAATTAGGAAGAGAAAACTATATATGACAGGTGGCACTGTGGAGCAGTGGTGAGCATTGTCGCTAGCCTGGTTCCAGACCATAGACCCCGCCCACTCAACTGAGTAGGCTTGCATCTCTGGTCTGGCATACTGCAATGAATTTGTGATTTATCTCGTCCAAACGATGGACGGACCAATGAACTCCGGGGGTGGGGGCGGGTCTAGTGATTAGCCAATCAGCGCCATGCTGATGTCAAGCTGTACGCCGGTGGGTAACTGGTGAGGATAGCAACAATGGCGACCGCTACAGATCCTACAGACCACATTAACGATGCTATCGAGGTATTTCGCCACTACTTGCGTTAATGGAGGATCAAATTAAGGAAGCTGCTAAACTGGATTTAACGGCGATGCAGCTGGGCGTGCACAACGACGGAGACATTTTAAACGGGCAATGCTCGCTTGTTTTCGCCACCCCCGAGGCATGGATACTAATGACGTCAGATTCTGGGTGAGTTGTTGATCTCTACTGATTGGTTAGGGAAAAATCAAATTCCCTCCCCCTTGTAAATCGCCTTCAATGGAGGCGATGTCAGACTGAAGGTTCTGAGAGCTTCAGTCTGACACTCAGGCTACATTGTCGCCTCACAGCAAGAGGGTCCTGGTTCGAACCCAGGGTGGGGGAGCCCCTCCGTGCGTACTCCGGCTTCCTCCCACAGTCCAAAGACATGCGGGTTAGGTGAACTGGTGAGTCTAAATTGGCCATAGGTGTGAATGTGAATGGTTGTCTGTCTCTACGTGTCAGCCCTGTGATAGTCTGGTGACCTGTTCAGGGTGTGCCCCGCCTCCCACCCAGTGTCAGCTGGGATAGGCTCCAGCCCCCCTGCGACCCCAAACAGGATAAGCGGTTACGGAAAATAAATGACTGAAAAATTAACATCCATGGGCTCCGCCATTTCTGAAAACGTAAGCAAACACATCACAATTTGTGAATTTCCACTTGCGAGGTCATGAATACCACAAGAGGAGGGTGTTCATATGAACTCTTCATGTAAACACGTTAAACACGACTCCTTTTGAAGGTGTTAGCATTTAGCTCAGTGCTACAGTCTCACAGAGCTGCTAGCATGGCTCTCAGTCATGTTTTACTATGGTTGGCGTGTGCAGTGTTAACATTGGCTCTGAGTTTGGCTTTAAATGGTCTAAGCTAATTAAATAAATACACTTCAAGCTAATCAAAATAGGATCTCCATTGCGTTTAAGAGATGTGCCTGTAATCGACGTGTAGCCTATGTATGACACACATTATGTTCACTCCTGTCTCACGGCTCTCATATTGCTCATGGAAATAAATCTCTCTTGCTGTCGATACAGTGCTGCAGCGAAAGTTATTTATTTGTAGATATCCCATTCCTAACATTCTGTAAACGCAGCCTGACTCATTCGCTCCACCCCTGCAGTGTGTCTAGTTGCAGCTTCTAGGTGGAAAGATCATCCCTCCTGGACAGATTAATTCTCTCTGGCATCCTGTTTTTGTTTTCATTGTCCTCTCAGCTTTCTTGCAGACAGTCCGGTTCATTCCAGGGTTGTGTGAATGTGCGTGTGAGTGTTTGTGTGTGTGGGCAGGAGACAGAGAGAGAGAGAATGTGAGGAGAAAACACACACAGACAGAGAGAGAGAGAGACACACAGAAAAAAACAGAAGACAGAGAGACACAGCGATAAAGAGCGCAGAGAGCCTGTAAAGCAGCCCACTCTCTTCCTGCCATTGTTTCATCTCAGGGACCCACATGAGGCTCAGCTAGGCTCTACGCCTCCTGGACATCAGCTTGCTCCCCCTCCTCCCATTGGCCCACTCCCCTTACGGCTGCTCTGCGTTTCCATGGAGACAGAGAATATGCCTGCAGATGATTGCATCCCCCGCTGAAAGGCATTCATGGAGGCAATAATACAGCACAACCTGACTGTTACAAGAGCAACCTGGAGACAATTCATGTGCAGTGTCACCTGAGAAATGTTACAGGAATGGGTTTTATTTCTCCATCACTTTATATGGTTTCACATAATGTTACAGTCCAATGAAAACCATATATCTCCGAGAGGGGCAACAAAGAAGGAACTAGAATGAATCCTATTGACTTAATTGATTCCCTGGCGTTTTATCTAGTGCCATCATGAGGTTCACACTTGTCATTTTGAGTTAAATATGTCAACAGCTATTGGATGGATTGCCAGGAAATTTTGTAGACACATTCATGGTCCCCAGATGAAGTATCCTAATAGCCCTTTTTTCACAGACATCATGCTATGGAGCTTCTATGAAATCCTTTCTTTATGCCTCCTTTGCATTTTTACATAGAACCAAACAACAGCAACATAATTCAGCTCCAGTGTGTGATTATACACTGCATCACAGCTTTGTGGAATCAAAGGAGGCATGACAGGTGTGACATGTAAAACGTCAGCATCAGCCTCTAGTATGACATATAACATACACATCTGCAGTGCTTTATAAACAACAATAGCATTAACGTGTCAGTAACAATCATATACTGTCCCTGTTTTATGGCGGCTGCTCAGAGGGTAAGAGCTCATCGTTTTCCCAATTTGTGGACATTTATGAACACTGTTCTTCTGCTTTGAGTTAGCCGCTAAGTGCTAACAGCTGCTTTTAAAATCTCCTATGGTGGGTCACACGCATAAGAAATTGTCATTGCCGCCCATGATCCTGTCCTGCAGACTGTCCTGTTTATACACACACTGTTTTTGCGCTGTTACTACCCCCAGTGGCGGATTAAAGGACAGACCACTCTGTCCCCCCATTCTGTGATTGTAACTGATATACAGAATGGTAAGGTGACATAATGGAATGATATATCTGCTTTGAACAGGCAATGTAAAAGGGACTAATGACTGATGATCCAACCTGTTCTCATTCCGAAGCTGTCGAATAACGTCGCTTTGTCAGTGATCTCAGCGTTAGACACCTGATACCAAAAGTCACTTTCACAGTGGTATGATACAGCCGCCAGGCAGCGTCAGTGTGACAACCTGTCCGCTCCACAAGGTGTGCCTGTTTTCCTGGCTGTTCTCTTTTGTTGCATGATGCAGGTTAAGGCAGAAGGTCATCGCTGACATCATGAGCCACACCTGGGCCCGGTGCGCTTGGTATAAAAGCTGACCACCTTCCATCAGAGTGCCTCTTCCCTCAAGGCACAGCTTCTGTTCTTTTGCTTTCTTTACAGACATTTCCACTCACCCATACATGCAGACATGACTGATTACTGACTTTCACATTTATGCAGTTATTTATCATTATTTTGTAAATAAATAAGCTTTTAACTTTTGGTAAACTTGTCTCGTCTCCCATCCTTGTTGCAGCCTAAGAGCTGTGTTGTAACAGTCCGTATGTAGCATGGCGGGACATAACCTTTTACGGTGTTACAATAAACCACCAGCCAGCTGGACAGCATATGTCGTGGTGGTATGATACGCTGCTGGACCACATCAGCTTGAAACACTGCCAGTAACAATGGACTGTGGGAGCTGGAAAGTCCCTAAAGGGCTGGTGGGAAGGAGGGGTGGTGCATGGGTCTAACAAACCCTGGACTTTCACCTAGGAGCCCGGTGCTCACTTCCTTTATGAATATAGAGCTAAACCATGATGGTTTTTTCCCCTAAACCTAGCCACGTGCTTTTGTTGATGTCCCAGCACTGATAGCAGCATCCTGGAACTTCAACAGCTGACACAGAAGGATATGTAGTGCATAATATGTAGACGTGAAAAGCTACTCACAAAGTGCCAATATGTGTCAACTTGGGAAGAGAACATGTCAGATGATCAGATGACTTTTCCTCTGGTGCCACCACAAGGTTCACAGTTGTCATTTGGATTGAAATATGTCAACAATTATTATTAAAATAGGCTCAGACATTCGTGTCTGCCATGGGATGAACTGTAGTAACTCTGATCCTCTGACATTTCACGTCAAAATGGAGGCCCATGCAAATATATTTCTATGATCCATATGGTTATTCTGATTTTGGTAATGTATATATTGCATATTTTCAGGATTTACACCGTATTTGCAAATTATTGTTATCTTAGGCTTTTTAAATTTACACTCTTTATATAAGCATTCCTCTCTTTTTGTATTGCAACTGCAGAGCAATTTACCACATGATAAATTAAGTTTTATGTTATCTTCATCAGTTCAAATTTCAGTTTGTCAAACACTCTGATTTATGATTTAATATCCACAAAAGGAATGACATTCCCACTGGCAAGTTGCACTCTTTGTTTACGCAGGGTTGCGTCAGATTACTTTGAAATGTAGTCAGTTACTGAATACAAATTAGGAGGCAATTTTTGTAATTGGTAACATTATCCATTGAATTACAAAAAAATGTAAGCTTATTTCAAAATCACACATTGAAAATAAAATGCAACCTCTGAGCTTGTATATGTGTGTGTTTAATGTTGCTGGCGCCTGGATGCATATTTCCACCTGCACATGGGAGTGTCTGTGCGCATGAATGCGTGACCTCCGAGCACGTTTGACAATGATTGATTGTAACTCTACCTGCAGAGAGGAACCTTATCTGTGGTAGTGATCAGGTTTGCCTCTTTTAACGCTGCGCTTCACTGAGCCATTTCACACATGAACTCTTTCTCCTCGTTGAGACCACAGGGAAGCATATTTGCACTGATCAGAAACAAATGTTGACACTCATGGGTTTTTTTTTCATTGGCTTACACACTGACATGTGTGCATTAAGCTGGCTCGCTAAGATCTTTAAGGCCCTCAGCTGCTTTACAGTAGTAGACCTGGGAAAGGAGCCAGACATCTGCTGTCTTGCGCACTCTGTCTCACGACACAACAGCACGTGAAACCTGCCCTGCTTGTGTGGTCTAGTGGATTATGCTGGGAATAAAAACAATTTGCTGCATTTATCACAAGAATATATTGTAATTTTAATTTTAATTGCTCTGCGTCACACGTTAATATTGCACAAAATTAAGTAGGCTAACAAAAAGGCATATTGTGTGTTTTATGAACATTTCTGGTTGATCTTGTGTCAATAAATACATTGATAACAATTGTTCATCACTGCCTTTTTGTATAGACAGTGTAGATTAATACTGACGTGCATGTTTGCCATTGAATACATTCAGATGTATTCTGTCACAGCCTTCCACAGCTGCTTTTATTTACTCAAAATTGTTTCCTGCTGCTAGTTTACAAAGAAGAGTTTTAACATGAGTCAGGTGATTACATAAAATCACAGACAATGGACGTTATTCAAGCAGGGCTAAAATCTCTTGCTATTTTTAACCACTTCTCCTTTCATTCGTGATAAAATCCTGCTCTGGGATTAACCCTGATTTGGACTGGGCAACAAAGTATTCATGGTGGGATGTGAGCTCAGCAGCACGAGTTGTGATGACGTTTGTTTGGAGAATTAGATGACGAGAATAGAGGACAGGAAGAGAGAGAATGCGCAATTGCATTATTGTGTAATTAAAAACTGGGATTAGAGTGATAACCTATTTCTCCAAACCCAGAATGAACCCACTTCCTGTCAAATATTCTGCTTTCATATTATGAAAATGATAAAATGTAAATGACACCTTGTGTTCCAGTGTATATAAACTATGATACTCAACCCGCCTGTGCCTGCTCTTTTCTCTCCCCTTGACAACCACATCATTTTTGATAAATGTATCACCAGTCTGGCACACAATGCACCTGGCCCCGATGCCAATCCCTGCAGGTGGTGGGCCCAAAGGGTGGCAGTTCCATGCTATTCATTCAGGCTGAGCCCAACCAGGCCACATAGTCCAAGGCCCGGCCACCAGACACTTGCTGTTGAGCCCTCCCTTCCAGGTCTGGCTCCAGAGGGGGGCCCCAGTGTCCAGATACTCTGAATGTGCCGTTTCATTGTGGTCTTCTCGACCTCGCAAAGCATCTCAAATGTTTTGCTCTGCCTGCTGCCCTGCAACCCGGCTTTGGATAGGTGGTTGAAAATGGATGGACGGACGGATGGATGGTATAGGTATAAACTGAAATTATTGTTCTTGGCCCCAAACAACTTAGAGGCTCTTTATCTGATGACATAGTTTCTCTTGATGGCATTGCTCTGGCCTCTACCACTACCGTAAGAAACCTCGGAGTAACATTTGATCAAGATTTGTCTTTTAATTCTCATTTAAAACAAACCTCAC